>NW_009206952.1:0-17792 GCF_000690835.1 Fulmarus glacialis | reverse complement strand
GGGCTCGGCAGCGGGAGGACCTTCCCCAGCGTCCGTGCCCCGGTCAGGGACGGCATTGTGCTGTTTTGCTACAGGATAAAAATGGCCTCTCGGCGGATCACACGGGAGACGTTTGATGCTGTAGTGCAGG
This sequence comes from Fulmarus glacialis, assembly GCF_000690835.1. Lineage (NCBI taxonomy): Eukaryota > Metazoa > Chordata > Aves > Procellariiformes > Procellariidae > Fulmarus > Fulmarus glacialis. The sequence continues at coordinate 17,662 of NW_009206952.1, read as the reverse complement.
ACAAAGTTAAAAGGTATCGCATGGACCGGAGTGATGCTATAGAGGACACAATCCATCATTTTAAAGGTAATGAAACCCGGGCATGACGTGCCGTGGATTATACCAGCTATTCTGGTAACAGCTATGTTAGATTTCTTGCCTTCCGTTTACATATATTTGCCTAAAATGTGGACTTGTGCTGGTGTTTTTCCACATCCATTTTTGTTTAAGAGGCTAATAGCTTGGTATGACTGACACTATTTCAATGTGGAATGCAAATTCTAGGCAAAAAAATGAATTTCAAACAAAGGAATTCTGTTTAGGCTGCATCAGAGAGTGGGTCCAATTTCAGGGAGGTCTCCAGAGACATCACTGCAGGATGGAATTCTGTTGATGTCTGATAAGTTAAATAAATGTAGGAGTGTATTTGAAGCCTTTGGGTCTTTGTATTCCATGTCATTTTTGGAGAAAAAGCTAAAAGCAGAACATTAATCTAGTGAATGTACACAAAACATGATCTGCAAATTCTTTTATCTTCTAAATTTCATATATGAAATGCCTAGAAGAATAACTTGGATTACATTCATAGGAAGTAGTTTTAAAATGAGATCTCTTCTGTTTTCTTGTATAAGCGCTGAAGAAATCATTTATTTTAAATACTTAATTTGTTCAAGTATTCTTTACTTTCTGAATTTAACTACTAGAGTTAAGGAATAGAGATTCTTGGATACTTTGCAGGAAATTCTAGTATTTCTGACTTTAATGTTATCTTAGATAATTGTGTAGGAGTTTGTAGAAAATATGATCTTCTGTTCAACTGTGGAATTCCGACATTCAGAGTGGAAATAGAAAGTGCATGCTTTTGATTTTTTTTCATCTGGGAAATCTGAGTAGAAGCATTATGAGCACAACATTAGCATCTTCCTAGACACAGAAAGTTGTGAGCAAATAGAAAATGGGGTTTATAGCAGAATTTGCGTTTCAGCTTTAGTGAGAGTAGAAGTTTTAATAAAGTTTTGTCATGTGTGTTTAGGTATTGTTAATCATTTGTTGCTTTTTGCTTATTATGAATTATGTACGTAAGAAAGCAAATGGGAATATCCTAAAGTTAGATACAGGTACTGTTCTTCAGAAGTTTTGATGTGTTAACTCCTGTAAGTGTCTAAATGTGTTTATTACATTTTTTTCTTAATACTACTTGCAGTGCATTTTTATCATTACAGCTCATTCAAGGCCAGTCCCAAGACCAAGATACGAAGACAGTTTTCATGATGATGGAAGATATACTCATGATAATGCCCAGCACCATCCACATGATGACTGGAGTGAAGACCCTAGAGATGACTATCCAGGACCTTCTTACAGATCTACTAGTCCTCTCATAAGGAAAGATAACTATTACCATGAACAGTATGGCCGCCCAGCGTCTCGTGACCGGGAATTTGGCCATCCGGCATCTCGTGACCGGGAGTATGGGCGTCCAGCTTCGCATGACCGGGAGTATGGGCGTCCAGCTTCGCATGACCGGGAGTATGGGCGCCCAGCATCTCGCGATCGGGAGTATGGACACCCAGCTTCCCATGACCGGGAGTATGGGGGCCTGGCTTCTCATGACCAGGACTATGGCCCTCCTGACTCTTGGGAATCCGCCGGACCACATGAAACTGACTTTAGTTCTTCGGATATTTTAGGTGATTTTAGGTCACCAGGACTCATGGAAGATGAATATGGCAACATGGAAAATCAGGAGTATGATGTGGACTTTGGAATTCAATCTGACAGCGAGTTCCGACCCCCTATACGGAGGGGCAACATTGGCAGGGGAAGAGCTCTGCGAGGAAAGCGTATTACAAGGGGTGCTGTTAAAACTAAAGTATTCAAAGGAGATATCAAAACTCCCCTGAAGAAATGGAACACTAAAAAACTGCAACCGGGCCCTGATCAGAAGCCAGCTATGCAACCTGATCAAATGCCAGAAACTGCTGAACGACCTAACCAGAGGCCGGTGCCCGTCCAGCGCCCTAATCAAAAGTTGCCTCCACGGCCTAATCAGAGGCCAACTATAACAACTCAGAGACCTATTCTCAGGCTCCCAAAGCCTGCGCATGTTTTCAGAAATCTCAATTTTGACCTTGTGGACAAATCGGACATTTTTTCAACGTTCGGAATAGAAATTATAAAATGGGCTGGGTTTCATGCAATAAAAAACGACGCAGAATTTTCCCGGCTCTTTGGAGCTCTCTTTGAGCTAGAGACAGAAACCTGTGCAAAGATGCTTGCTTCGTTCAAATGCTCCTTAAAGCCAGAACACAGAGATTATTGTTTCTTTACTATCAAGAGTTTACAACATGCTGCTCTGAAAACCCCCAAAGTGGACAATGAGTTTTTAAATATGCTATTGGACAAGGGTGCTGTGAAAACAAAGAACTGCTTCTTTGAAATAATAAAACCTTTTGATAAATACATAATGAGGCTACAAGACCGCCTCCTAAAAGGTGTTACACCGCTGCTTATGGCCTGCAATGCTTACGAATTAAGCATTAAGACGAGCGGTTTTGGAAATCCAAGAGAAATGGCAAGTGCTTTTGAGACCACTGTTTCTCTTTGTCGTAAGTCTTTAGCACTTCTGGGTCAGACCTTTGCACTAGCATCTGTTTTCAGGCAAGAGAAAATACTTGAAGCCGTAGGGCTCCAGGAAATGGCTCCAGCACCAACACTATTCCCAAACTTCGATGATTCAACGTTGTTCGGAAGAGAGTACATTGAAAACTTGAAGGCTTGGCTGGAGAAAAGTGGGTATCCAATTCAGATGAAAAAAACTGAACCAGAGTCCACAGTACAGCTTAAAAAACCCTCTCCTGACACAAAAGTTAAAAGTGAGTGAACTGTTGTAAGGTACTTTGCACTATATAATTTCTTTATTTGTCGCTAGCATTTTATCTTAATTTTTATGGTTTCATTAGGTCAGGAATTCCTAATTCTGGGAATTCCATGTAAATCCCTAGCAGTGCTGAGGCAGGTAGTAAATACTATCTGTTCTAGCAATTGCTTTCAGCTTTGTGGATGAAAGCATGTCTCCTTCCTCCCCTCTCCTGCACGTGCTTACACTTTAAATCTAGGATTTTCACCTTGTGCTCCTGGCTGCTTCAGCTGCCCTGCCCTCCAGCTTCACCACTTCGAGGTAGGGAGGCCAGGACCACAGCTGTAGCTGGCTACATCACAGAGTAAGTACTTGCATATAAGCAAAGTTGGAGATGTTACCATTACTGCATTTATCGGATGCAGGCGTATTTCTTTGAAGTTGTTTATATACTACCATCTATAGGAACACTATCTCCTCTACTGTATTAGGCCATCTAGTTCATCCTCTAGTTCATCATAAAGCATTCTTACTCAGTACTATCTCATCTGGTTTTTCCTAATTAAACGTCATATACTTTTGCAGGGAGGTCTTGTAGCGCTGACACTGAATGGCTAATAATTTGGAACTTGCCCCTTCAGAGTGCTGTTCAGATATACTTACTTTGCACAAAATCCTTTTGTTGCAATAAGTAATTGCCATTTAAAGGATGGCTTAACTTGCCCAGGATGGCAAAGGATAAGTTTCTTAAACCACAGTGCTTCTTATAATAAACTGTTCTGGAATCTTAGCTGAGTTGAGAAAACAGTTGGAAAGTTTCTGAGGTTTCCTCAATTTATTCTAGCATTAAGTGTAGCCTTTTTTTGTATTAATATGTTGAAAAATTGCAAATGTCAGTGTGTCAAAAAGTAACAAAAATGACATATTGATTCTCTGTTGATGAGAATAATACAGTGACTGCATTTTATCTCTTCCTACAGCCCCACAGCGAGCTGATCGGAAAGTTGTAGAGACAATTGAACAGCTGGTGAATAGCATTGTTTCAGGAACTTTGTCTGCCAAAGAGAGAAATGCTCAAAAGAACTGTCCTGAATACTGGTAGGTGTGTTTGAACAGCATGTCGTAATACTACTCTCTGCTGAAGATATTTGGAATATATTTAATTAAATTCAGTATTTCATTCAATGTGTATAAGATCAAAGCCTATTATGTTTCCTCAGCTAATTATACTTCCTGATATCCCTGGAAATTGTCCTGTTGCTTCTGTTTTGTCTAGTAGGCCACATTCCTTCTGATCTGTCAGTAATGACTGTGTGTCAATCTGAATACAAGATGTTAAAAGCAATTTACATTTACAAGATGAAAATAGTAAGCAAATGTAGTTAATATAAACATACAGTAAGGTAACAGACTTACGGATCTATTGTTCTATGAATAATGTTGGAAAAGGAAAGCTGAGACACTTCCAAGTGTAATGATCTTTTAATATGACAGTATCTCTTCATGTGTGAATTGCAGCATAGCTGATTAATTACTGGCCAAATGATTTATGTCAAAACCCTCTGTCATTTATTTGCTTGGCATAATTTGCTTACTGCTTTAGAAGTAGAGTTGGCTGTTATTCTGAGAAAAACCTATGCAGGCTAACGTTAGTGTAGCAACTTGTGTAGACTCCTGGAAAAAAGGATCAATTGCTACTGAGTTTCTGATGTGAGAATTTGAGATTAGTTGTGCTTTCAGCTTAGGCTTTCATTTTATTTATATGATTTTATTTAGGTTCTTGTCTGATGAAGATAGTCTAGAATACAAGTATTACAGGCTGAAGTTATTGGAGACGCAAAGGCGGACATCATCTGGAAAGGAAGCAGGTGGTGAGGGCAGAACACTAGAAGAATCTGCAACAGAATCAGTCAGGGCCATGTTGTATGCCAGGAAAGTCGCAAGTATTAAGAGAAGGCTATTTAAAAGAAAAAGGCTTGGAATTATCACACAACATGGTATTCGAGGAAGGAAGGTGAGAAGAGCAACCATAGGGACACAGACTGTGCTTTCAGCTGGTACAGTGCTGAAGCACCAAGACAAGCATCTTCAAGGTTCAGTCCAGTCAAAGCCTTCTGTATCAGAAACCAGCCTGTCCGAGAAGAATTCTTCCCTCGATACAACCTCATCCTCGCAATGTGCCACCAGTTCAGAGGTCTCTCTGCCAGCAGAAGAAAGGGCAGATTCTGAGGATTTATTAGCACCACCTGAACTTTTCCCACCATTGTCCTCTCAGTTTCCTGATGGTAAGTGAAGATTCAAGATTAGATTTTAAATTGTAAATTACGTGAGAAAAAAAATGCATAGAATGTTGTGCTGGAAATCCTAAAAATAATTTATTTTGCTAAAGTAGATATTTCTCAACTGTATTGACCTTCCAGTGATGCAGATTTTGTATGAAGCTATAGATAACGAGCATTCTGTTTCTTGCAGTGGATGCTAAAACAATGGAAACTGCTGAGAAGCTTGCCAAGTTTGTTGCTCAGGTAGGACCAGAAATTGAGCAGTTCAGCATAGACAACAGTGCAGATAACCCAGATCTTTGGTGAGTAACCTACACGTTTATCTGTGTAAATGGGCCAATAAGAAAAATCAAAATACATCTAAACAATTACTAAAAGGATATTTCCTTCTATTGTTTGTTGAGATGTATGCTTATATTCAGTGTGTTTAGGAACAGAGGATTTTGAGCAATACACCCTGTTGTCCTGCTCAGCACCTCCATTAATGGTCAATATCTGAAATATCTAAGAAAGAAAACACTTCTCCCAAACGCGTACATTGATATATGTATTTTTTCTTTTATATCTTAAGTAATCAGCTTGCATCTTGAGACAGTGTTCTGCCAACGTATTTTCGATCTCGTTATTTTTTTAAAGTGAGGCTTTCATTACAATGGCCTAAGTGCTCTCGTGTAAATTAGCACAGTTTTTTTTCTTTTAGTCATACTGTGCCAACAAAAATGGAGCCCTATCATCTCTTCTGTCTCTCGGAATCAATACACCTATTTCCACATAGACCGCATGACTGAAGTTTGGAAGACCTGAATTCTCTTCTTGGGTCTGCTGTTTGCCTTCTGGGTCATCCAGAGCTAGCATCTTGTCTTAGTTTCTCCATCTATATAATGAAGATAAATGTACTGAATTCTTTACAACACAGTTTGAGAAGCACTGATAAAAAGCAGTCTGTAAGAACTGAAGAGAATGATTGCTGTTCTTAGTACATGTTGTTGGGGAATCCTACAGTTCTACAAAAACATACCTGGCATGGCCTTCAAAAAATCAATAAGATATTTATTTCTCATGTCTTGCTTCATGCTAGCTGAAGAAAATATCTTTCTGATATTATTTTCATTGTAATTTTTGCTCAGGTTTCTACAGGATCGAAATAGTTCTGCTTTCAAATTTTACCGAATGAAAGTCTATGAGTTATGTCCATCTATTAACTTCAGTGCTGTGTCAGAAGCAGCTGATGCTGGGGAAGGTGCTAAACCTGACGAGAGAAATTTGGATATTTCAGAAGAGGAGGAGGATGAAGAAGAAGAAGAGGAAGAAGATAATGAGGAGGAAGCTGAGTTTGAGGAGGATATCTCCCAGCCTTTGGAAGAAATGGAAATGGAGCAAGCAGAGGAGGGAGAAGAGGATGACATGTCAGCAGGTAGAAGTGTGGAAAACCTAGCTGAAGAGATGATTTCCAAAACTGGAGAGGAAATTTCAACAGGTGAAATGCAGCTAGCCACATCATCTGATGGTGCTATACCAAATCTGTCGACACAGGCATCAACTCCTGCTCCTGGTACCCTATTTCCTCGCAAACGAATCAGCAGCAAGTCTCTGAAAGTTGGTATGATTCCTGCATCTAAAAGGATTTGCCTCATAGAAGAACCAAAAGGTGAGTGTAACTTGAAAGATATTGTGTAGGTATCAGTACAGAATTCCTGATTTTTATGCACTTTGTTACTGACTGTTATTGGCTAAAAGAATTACATTTCTTTAATACAAAAATGAATACAATGTTCACTTTAAAGGTTCATTCAACTGACAACGGGGAATCTGAATAAATTGTGTAACGGTTTTTGTATTACAGTGCAATAGCAAAGTTTGCGTCAAACATCATTCCTCAAATATTCGCTAAGTATATGTGAATGTTAACCTCTCTCTGCTGCTTAAAAAACTCACAGTAGTAGTTTTTACAGGATTTATTTTATCGGTGGTTTAACAGACTTAAGTATAGCACTGAACATATTTTGAGTGTTTGACTAAATATATTTAGACTTTGGATTGGCCTGTCAAATTCCGTCAATATGGCCACAGAGGGGGTGGGTCATGATATTCTAATAATTGAGAGATAAGTAGTTTAAAACTGATTATATCCGCTCTGGAGCTACTTTAACAAATGTCTTTTCTTTGCATAATGATTTTTATTGGTGAAGGTTGTCATTTGTGATACGAAAATGATGTACAATAACCTCATTTAAGTCCCTTCTGAATTTTCTATCAGAGTATTACAGAAGCTTAGGGAAATGGAAGATCTAAAGTCCTTACAGTATATCATCCATCAGTGTATTGCTGGCATGATATGTCCAAAACTAAATACATACATGTACTAATTAGCTTTTTTGTGGTGGAGGGGGGGAAAAAAAGTCTTACCATTTCTTTTCTTTTTTTATTCTGATCTTTCTTGTTGGTTCTGATTTTAGGCATTGAATTAGTCCCACTTGAGATGTACTTTTGGAGTTCTGTATTAAAACTGGTTTTCTTTACAGCTGAATATTGTCTTTGATTTGACTTGCAGTGCATGAACCTGTCAGAATTGCTTATGATAGGCCTCGTGGTTGCCCAGTTACAAAGAAGAAGAAGGTAAAGAACTCTTCTGGTTTGCCATTGCATTCTGAGAATCAACTGTCTTTACAAGAGGCAGCCTCTGAAAATGTGTTATTGTCGTAAAATCAAATTAAAACCTGAAGAGCCTGATCCTGAAAAAGACTGGACTAAATCTAAGGAGAGCCATGGCTCCTGTTGTCTTTTAACTACCTGTGTCAAAATTAAACACTTTTTGATTAGAGCACTATTGAGCAGCTGTGTGTTAATCTTGTCTTCTATTTTTAAGAAACTAAAGAAATCAGTGCATTGCTGTCTGGAAAATATGTTGTAATTTTCCAAAATTGGTGAGATGTTATTTGACTGCTTCTGTTATTTGTAATAGGGATTCAGTCATCAGATCATTCAATATTTGTTACTAACAAACATAAATACCTTTTAAAATATGAAGGTGTACTCTTTGCTATTTTAATAATGTAATTAAACAGTTTGAGAACCTGAAATAAATTTGTTCATTTTTTTTTTTAACTGGCAAGGCAGATATTTACTCTTTGATAGACTTTTTCTGTATAGCTAGAGAAGTGCTGCTTAGAAGATATTTCTGTATATACAGAAATTCAAACACACTTAGTTGTAGGGGGTTTTTTTGAGGGATTTTTAATACATGATCTCCCTGTATAATTAAAAAACCCTTTGTTTTTCTGGTTTTTTCCGCTCCACAGAAACCAAAAGATTTAGAATTTTCACACAAGAAACTGACAAACAGGAATGTGGGTTTCCAGATGCTTCAGAAGATGGGCTGGCAAGAAGGACATGGCCTTGGTACACGCGGAAAAGGAATCAGAGAGCCTGTAAAAGTGTATGTAATGGGAACACACTACAGAAATTTGACAGCTCTGGAAAAGGCTGGGATTCTAATATTAACTGTGTTTATCTAACCCACCTAGATGGCCAGTTCAGTGTTTTGTTTCCTTCTTGACGCTGGCCTCTGGCCTCAGCAAAGTTGAGCGTGGAGACATCACATTAAGGGCTGCAGCATGAATGCTGCAGTGTGCAGACACTTTCTAAAGATATATGGGTGCCCCTGTTCGTCAGGAGGTGTTTTTTGTTGTTTTGTGTGTTTAGTTTTTTTTAACACATAGTGTTATGCGGGGCATCTCCTTGCTATCTCGCCAGGTACATAATATATAAATAGACTTTAGGAATATCATACACAGTACTCCTAGGTTTAGGCAACAAATTTATTTTCACTCTATGTGATTCATTCCACTGCATTCTGAAAGAGGTAAGTGCATCTGCCAGAAGGTAAGTGTGCTTTTTCCTTTAAAATACACTTTTGGTTTTGAATTTTCATTTTGTCTTTTAAAGTTGCTGTATCCAGTGTCTACTGCTGCCAGCACGGAGAATGGATAATACCTCCTTCAACTCCATGACTGAATAAGGAGGCAGAAATTATTTATTTCTCTCTGAACCCATATGACAAGCTTTCTAGTCCACACGTAGTCTGTGGTTTAACAGTCTTCTTTCTCCAGGGATTTCTATTTTCTCTTCATGCCTTGGACAGTACTGGTCATTTTAGTTGGTGGGATACTTCTGGTCTTTTGCTTTCTTTTTCCCTTGGTGCTCCCTGTGGTCCAGTGGCCATCACTATTTTTTCTGTATTTCCTTCTTCAGCAGCAAACGGACAATGAGAAAGCAGCTTACTTCGCCTGTAGCTCTCTTGTGTTCACCAGTGTTAGAACCTTGGTTCTTAACCTCAAAGCTTATTGGGACCAAATATATGAGTAATTTTTTTTGTTTCTGTAGCTCCTGGCACAAGTTTTGCTGCACAGCTAATCATGAGCTATTTAATTGTATCTGGTCTGACAGTTAGCCCACCACATCCTAAAAGTTTCTGGCCATCATTAAGAACTGCATTTTTAATATGTGAAAATACAGTTTTTCTAGCTTGAGTCCATTGCTGTGTCACTCTTGTAAAGACACCTGCAAAGAGTAGTGAAGAACTGCTTTCTGTACCTCTTACAAAAACTTGTTGACCTTTTCTGTAATGTAGAGAGAACTCCATAGTATTGATTATTTTTATGGTGTGCACCTCTCTTTCCCATCAAAGTCATTCTTTGGACAGTACTTTGGGACAATCTCAGTGAGGATGAAACCAGTGCAATTTAACATTTTGCTTTCTCTTGTTAGTTGCTTTGATACAGTGCAGGGTTTTTTTTCATTTAGTAATCTGCAGCCTTTACTCTTTCCTCCCTTTTTGAAAACTACCAGCTCTATTGATGACTTGTTTAAAAGTCCACATGCTGTCTAATCTCATTCACTGAGAAAAAAGGGATGGATTAATAATTGGAGACACTCCAATTCTCGTGTAGAGCATCTTGATCATTATATAACACTGATATCTAATACTGATGTATTCAAGCACATCAGTTGTTACACAAAGAAACTTGAGGCCCTTTTTTGTTAGGAAAGCTTAAAACTTGTCTTTGGCTGTGAAAGCAAGTTGTATTTGCAGGTTTGAGGAGATTTTTATTTATGTTACTGTAAAAGATACATGAATTGCATGGTGACTCCTTATGGAAATGATGGGTCCAGAAATTCTAAATGGAGTTCATATTAGTGTTGTGAGCTGTTCCCTGTCTTGAGAACTAATTTATCACAGCTATGGGTCTGACAATTCTACAGTTCAAGACATGTTTTAAAAAAGCAAAACAAAACACACTCAAGGGCAGAACATTGTTATGGAATGGACTGTAATTATCTCATGTCTTTGATTAGTTTTTTAATTCTGAAAGTAATCTAGAAGAGGAACTGTAGTGTAAATGGAAAAAAAAAATCTGTTCTTTCTGTTTGGAAGTATGAAGCAGCCGTTGCGTAATGGAAACAGCAAATGAAGAGAGTCTGCTTCAAACGGGTCATACTATAAAAGGTGGGGAAAAAAAAAAGTTTTGGGAGGTCTTTTAGGTGATTTTACTTCTAACTGTAATTTAAAACGTAACATAACTTGATCATACAGCTGCCAAGTCAGACTCTGTACCATTCAGAAGAAAAAGCAGCACCCAGGATTTCTACTGTGGACTGTAAAGTTGAATTTGCTTTTTAGAGTCTGTGAATATTCTTTTAGAATTGCACAACAATCTACTTGGCTTAAGTGGACCTATTATTACAGAAATTGGATAAGAATAATTTTTCTTCATTCTACTTAAGGTCCTTGGATTTTACCCTGATAGCATAGAAATCCCAATGTCAGTACATGGGGCAATTTAAATTTTCTCACTTCACGTAATGAAATCTTTAATAGAGAATACTAATGTAACTAACTTGGAGGATAAAACTGGCACAGAGGATCATTCCTGTGGCAGAGGTTTCATTAATCTTAGCTTTGTACTGTCTATGTTCTATGCACATAGCCTGGAGAAAGAGATGGTTTTTAATTATTTGTATCTCTGCATTCTTCTGGGTCATCCTCTCCATCTACTTCCAGGGCAGACAGTTGTTTTGATATTGTTGAGGCCCGTCTGCTTCTGTTGGCATGTTTGGATGAAGAGATATGAGTTAATGATTCATTTTTCTTGGAAGGGCAGGAGCTCCAGGTTTTGTCTATGGTGTGTGTCCTACAAGACTTCAGCTTGCTTTGGGTGCTAGAAATTTTAAGCCAGCAGCATTATGTTTCCTTGGTAAAAATTTCATCTTTTATCCAGAGTTATGTAGTGTTTCCTACTCATTCCTCAAAGTCTCTGACTTTTGTCACTTTTGAAATGTAGGAAATAAGGCAATTTTTGCCATCTTTTTAACAGAGGATCCTATCTACCATGAATAAAGTGGTTAATACAAGAGTTCATGTAAGAATTCGATCTGTTAGATGACTGTATCTTCACTGCTCCCTTAATATCATAGGAACATTTTCTTCTGGTGGGTATTTGCATGTGTAATGGGAGGTGGGAATTGTTCTATAGTTGATCTGGTATGCCAGGTACCAAGCCTCCGCTCCCCTTCTCCCCTAAATGAAGCTGAATTACTCTCCACTTGAATTGTGTCTATGTTCGAAGCTATTGTTTAGATCTCTTCTGCACATTGTCAAATGTAACAGAAACAGAGTGTTCTAACTATTCATTTTACTCCCTAGGGGTGCTACCTCTGCAGGGGAGGGCTTGGGTGTTGCAGGGGAAGAAAATAAAGAAGATGCATTTGATGTTTTCCGTCAAAGAATGATACAAATGTACAGGCAGAAAAGAGCAAGTAAATAGGTATGTGCAATGGACACGCTGGTTTATGAATTCCTGCAAACATTAAAATACCAGGGTTTTTTAAGTCTTCCTTTACCAAGAAAATGTTACTGTTTCCATGAGTATATCTGGCTTCTTAACATTTCATGAAAATCCAGACCTACGTTGAACTGCTTTGAACTGCTGAATTACCCCAAATCTTACTTTCTAGGTTTGACATAAGAGACTCGCTCGCTAGAAAGTGCACGGATATGCAAAGGCTGCTGTGTGAAAGATCTTCGGCAGAGTATGCCAGTATGAAGAACACTTTGTTCTGTAGTAGTGGACTTGAATACTAATGTATTAAAACATTTTCCAAGATTAAAGTTAGTCTTGTATTTAATTGTGCAAGCTAACAACTTGGATGTCATCTTCTGAGGAAGAAACAACTGATTTTGTTCTCGGAAGTGCCTGTTTACCTCTCTCTTTGGCCAAGTTTGCCTGTTTTGCGATGAGATGGCTTACCAAAAAATGGAATAAGCAACTTGAAAAATATGACTAGCCTGGTTTGGCTCTGATCCTTTCTGAAGCCAAGAATCTTCTCAAATTCAAATCTTCTTAAAAGGCAGTTCAGATTTTATTTTACTGCATTTTATTGATGGGCTGATATTCTGATCTACTTTTGGAGTCTGCATAAAGCAGCTTCCTTTCCTCCATACGCCAATTTTAAGAAGAGTGTCTACCTGCGTGTTTATTTTGCATAGTATTCTAGACTTTAAGTGTAGGATGAATAACTGAGTTCATCTGAGTCTGAGAACACTAAACTCTTCCTTGAAAACCTTGGCTGCTAAGGTTTCTCATTGTAATGAACAAGTAGTACATATTTTAAGTGTACTTTTTGTTTTTACACAAATTTGCAGCTCTTCTCCAACAAATTCTTGAATAATTTCTTTCCTTCTCAAAGAACTTTAAGCCATGAGCAGGTGCAATTCATGGGTCTGCAGAAAATACTGAAGAAAATACTTGGAAGTCAGATATTTGGAAGTCATCTGGAAGTGGATCATCAGTTTTATAAGACTATCAGTTTAGAGAGTAATTTCTGTTTCTATTAAATATTTGCTTTGCAGAAATTCTTTTATTGAAAAATCCCAAGAAATAAGACAAAAAGCTTGTACTTTTAAGGGACTATTCCAGAACTTACTGGAAGAGAAGACTGGATTAATCTACTGTGCTTCAACAAAAAGCATTACCTAACTGCTTGGTGAAGCAGTTCTGAAGACATGAAAGATTTAGCAGTGTTACCACAAATAAATGTTCGAGGTCTGATCATTCATCTTTTCCCGACTTGCACATCAATAAGGGATCTGTGACTGGATTACTGAAAGTGACAGAATTTAATACCGCACTTTTTAGTGTACTCATTCTCCATCATTACCTTTCTAAAACTAGTCAAAAGTCTTCACTTGAATGTTATAGTACCAAAACCTACTTCACTGAAGTTTTCTTTAAAGAGTTTATCTTGAGCTGACGCATGTTTTGCTTACTAGGAGTGAGTGCTGTCTTGCTGTTGTTTTCATCCTGCACCATGCTTCTTGTAGAGCAAAGAGCTTGTGGTACACCACTAATAGCACCCCACAGTAATGTGGCAGCATCTCAAGTTCCTAACTGACAAATATGCAAGAAAATGTGTTCTTCAGTTATCAACTTGCCTGTGCCTGCTGTTTAAAGAACAAAATGATATTCTTTCTCCATTAAAAACCCTGCTGGTTGAAAGGGAGTGTCTTCATTTTTATTCTGTAGCAACAAACTTTTCCTTGCTTGTAACAACCAGTTTTAGATTATGAATGCAAGTTTTTTTTTTTTCTTTACTTGTATGGGTCTTTGAAACCATGAGAAACAAAATCATGTCACACTGTAATTTTCTGATCACTCAGTTTTAGTTCCCTTGAAGCACATAATCACTAAATAAAATCACGATGGCAGGTATAGAAAAATATGCTGGTAGTTCTGTTTTTCCATGAACATCACGTGTCTTCACCTTTACATTACATGAAGTTGAAGCATGAAGGCTACAAATACAAATAAATTTGTCTGGTTGTCACACTTGATAGTCCAGATGTTTCTCATAGGCTTCACTTGGAGATGTTTAAGTCCTTAAACGTTTTGGACTACAGGCTACTTGAAAGATCATCAATTACAGTATTTGGCAGTGTATGCTTACCTGTTAAGTTCCTATTTGGGTGTGTTCTTCACTGCCCCTCTTTCTTTCCTGTGCCTAATTAACAGTTACGCAGTGTAAAACTTGAGCCTTTCGAAAAGGAGATCTATCAGTCACAGTCTGTTTTAGAATGACGCTCTGGAACCAATATTGTTGGCCTCTGATTTATTTCTCAGACCCACTCAGAAGGGTTTAGCTTTTCTTTTAGTTTCAGTGATGAAGCTGCCAGTGTTCCTGCTCACAGTTTTTATTTCCCTGCAAACTTCCTGTTCACCTCTTCTTTCACATTTACATTTTGGAAAGATTCTTGATTATATGTTACACTATCTGCAGAAAGGCACAAGGCAAAATGTAGTTTCACACTAGATGGAAATCCACTCTCTCAGACCCAGATCAGCATTCTGCGCTGCTCTGATTTAACCTGAGTTTGTTGGGCATAGTACCATTCAGGGTGCATTTGCTAAACACCTGCTTACCCAATCTGGGAAAATTGTTGGTATCCAGATTGGAAAATGGTACCGTCCTTTCTGAGTGCCATTCAATTTAGAGTATAATGCTGTCTTGAGAATAAAGGTGAACATTGGGAAAATCTTAATCTGCTACCCTGGATGACTGTCGTATGGTCTGTCTTTCTTGTGCCAAACTTTAATTTTGGACAAGATATCAGCAGAGCAGTACTGGTGCTGAGATTCCAGTGTTGCTCTCAAGTGGGTTACCGTTTGCCACTTGTATCTTGTTTTACCAAGAGATGACCTTACGCTCCTTTTGCAAAAGGAATTTCCTTTTATTTTGACCTGCTTTTGCAGGCAGCTCTGATTTGAAAATTTTAAGTACTTGTACATGTGAAACATTTGTTATGCAGATACGTTGCCTTGTTTAAAGTTTACTAGCTTCTTTTCTGTTATTTTAGTTCCAGGCTCTCTTCCATGAAGACTGCAAGCTTCAGTGAACATTTTAACTAACTTCAGTGGTGTGTCTACTGTCTTTTGGTTGTTTTTTGCCATTAATCTTGTAGAGCAATTTGCTAGTTTCTGTTCCGTGCAAATTGGCAGTAGTGCTAAGCTAGTAACAATTAGATGCTTATGTTATTGGATAACTGACATTTCTTTTTAGTGTAAGTAAACATGTTAGCATTGTTAATCTTTTAATATCTGCAATAAATGTAGAACTAAACAATTTCTGGTTTAAATGTTTTGCTTGTGAATTTGGCCATTTGTAAGAGATATGCATCATTTTGGCACTAACAAGTGGAATTGAGATTATGCAGTGTTATGTTAGTGTAAAGCAGGATTTTATAATGTATGAGGGAAGGAAGGTCCCTCTGTTTCTGTGCTGCTAAATGTCTCTGTTGAGAATACCCACTAAATCATTTCTTAGTTACTTTTTCATGTGGCTTCTAGTGCATTAAATCCATACACAACAGTGTTACTTTCCACATGAACACCAAAACCGTTGTGTCCCAGTTAGAATGCAAGAGTTTTACCCTTTATTCACATATCCCAGGAATTAGTTGTCTCTCTGATTTTCTTGGTGTACTGACTTTAAAACAGCAAAACTTTCTCTTTACATATGCGTGTGGTTTACTGTTGCCTTTAAATTCAAATTCCTTTTTTAGACAGGATATGAGGGGGAAAATTGCAACGAACTGAAATTTAACACTTGTGCAGCCGCCTTCTATCGAGAGGTAAAGTGAGAGTGTTCATTTGCGAAAGATACCAGCCAGGTCTCCTGTCCCTTGCTTTTATACTGACAGCTAGAAAAAGCTTTACAGAGGCAAGTTCAAGCCCTGGCTACAACTTTTCCCTCCTTTTCCGTCAAAAATTTATTATGCGTAAGGACCTGGTTCTAGAAGAAAGGACATCTGCTCTCGTTGGAGAGAAATGAGGAGATCCCCATTTTGGGGGAGGTGCCCTAACAGAGTGAGAGAACTACAGTCAATAATACACTGTTTGGAGTAATTGTGTTGGACTAAAAGAGATGGTTTCATTTTTTTGCCTTCAAAGCTTTTCTTTGGTGTAATACCAATGACATTTTTCCTTTTTCTTTTTTTTTTTTGTTGTTTTTAGAAGACACTACAGCATCCTTAGCGTGAACACTTAATCTGTGCTGAGATGTTACTTCTCAAAATCAGTGTACAGTATTTTTTTCTATTGAGATTCTGTTCTGCTTTAAAGTTAATCCTGATGTGTTGTCCCCAAAGAAAGTCTGGACTCAGAAATTCAAATATTGTTATTTTGGATTCTTTTCTATCCTACAAGCAGGTATATTTTCTAATTAAAAATGAACTCCTGAAAGTCCTGTACCATCTTTAATTCTGCATATCTCATGACTGAGTGGCCAATCACAACCAGACTGTAGATTTGAGCAATAATAAACACCTTAAATGAGAATATGCTCAAAGAACAATAGGGTACTTCTGAAATAAATAGTTTTTGTGAACCTTGTTAAGTAGGTAACTTGCTGAATTGCAGCAAGTGTGGAAAATGTTTGCATTATCTGTGGGCAATAAAGTTACTGCTGTTTAAGAAAGCGCTAGCACACAGTGTGTTCTCTTCAGCTTTTTGTGCCTAATTCCTGTCATTAGAAGGTTGTGCTCATTTCCTTGAAAATTATTTCCTAGGCAAGACTTTGCTGTGAAGGGGAAGTCATATTTCGTTATCCTGGCACTAGGTAATAAAGCAATAGTAAAGCAGCAAATACAAAGCAATAAAATCTAATTTTTAAAACAGCTGCCTCTTTGGCAGAAGTTCATTCTAGACAATTGATTCGTGGGGTTAACAACAGTTCTATCTTTGAACAGTTTGCAAGACCTATTTCAGAAACCGGAACTATTGTTGGATGGGAAATAAGGATTTTGAAAAACAATCTAAAATGAGAGCTCATTAAGAGGTCACACAACACAAACATGAAAAGAGAATCCGTAAGTTCTGGCTTTATTTGATGCCTTATCGGGTACTGTGTGTTATTTACCGATGTCAGCGGGAGGAAGGTTAGCGGAGGGACTTCTGCGAAGTTCTCATTTGTTGTGTACACCGAGCACAGACAAACCCACGGTTTATTTTACTGTTCAATCCTGGTAATTAAATCCAAGTTACTAAGAGGCTGCAGATCAGTTCTCATCCATATGCATATGTAATTTACGTGCATTTCCCTCACTCACAAAAACGAAATACTAAAGATAGGTTGTTCAGGGGTGTAATTTGACAGAGAGAAAAGCAAGTCTTTCTCCCGAGTATCACGAGTAGCTTCCGTACGCTGGTCCCGCGGCGGTGGTCTAGTGAGAAGCCAAAGGTTAGGGCAGGCAGTGGGGGAGACGGGACTGACTGCGGAGCGCGGAGGTTTTTGCTGCCGTTTCTCCTCGGGTCTCGACACAGCCCCCAGCCTGGGGGGGTCGGTGCCTCCGTCCCGCAGCACCCATCTCTCCCGCGAGTCTCCGGCACCGAGGGCTCCTTCCCCCGGGAGTGTGCGTGGCTCCGTCCCCGCGGTCACCCGGTTCCCGGCGGGGGGAAGGCAGGACCGGGGGTCGCCCCGTTCCGCCGCG
>NW_009206951.1:0-7113 GCF_000690835.1 Fulmarus glacialis | reverse complement strand
GGGGAGGGGGGGGGCGCGTTTCTAACGTCCTTTTGACTGGCAATTGCAAGATATTTGTACAAGAGCAAGAGTTATCTGTCTCCCTAAATACCAAGAGGACTAAACCTGAAGTTTTGTACGTGCCAAAGCCCTGCCTTACAAAATAAGTAATGATTGCCGCAATTATTCCGTGGAATTGATTTGAATAAGTTTCTGTATTATCATCAGATGCAATAAAACTGGTAGAAATCTTCTTTTAAATTCATATAGAGAAGGAGAGATGCAATTTTGCTCAGAAATATCATTCATTTCATCTCTCATCAGGAGATGAGCTTCCAAAGACTCAGGGTGTGGGGCTGTGCCCAGTTAATGCTGGTTTTAGGGCAGCTTTCCCTGTGGCTTTCAGAAGATGTCTCAGCTCGCGCTCCCTCCCAGCTGCTCTAATGCAGTGCCTGTTTGTTTTGCCTCCAGCATGCACTTACTACCTGCAGCTTGTAAACTAACATTAAGTGTGCGATGAGATTGCTGAGGTGGGGATTGAGTCATAAAAGCCTTTTGCAGCACGCGCTTTACCTTGGGGGAAAAAAAACCCCAACCAAACACATATCCTATGTGAGCTCCCAGTTGCATTATGCAAGCAGTGTTCTGGGGTATTAACCCTTCTCTTCCTCTGCACAAATGGAGAACTCTTTCATGCGATGAGAGTCAACAGGGAGGATGCATTTACAGAGAGAGAAACCACTCTTAGAAATGAAAAGTAAGATATTTTAGTCTTTCAAGTATTTAGAGCTCTCATTTGTACATATTTATTCTACTTACATAAAAACAGTCCCCTGGAAAGCCATATACTAATCCATAAACAGAAAAATGGAAATTGAAGCCCTCTGCTTCCTGCAACAGTGGTGGGAATTACCCCAGCACAGAGATGAATAGCATATGTATGTATTCCTAGAAAATACTGATAACGTGTGCAAATTATTTCTTTGGTATAAAAATATATTTATATTTACAAAAACAGCCCCGAAAGTACATGAAAATGTCCAATCCTATACCTGCCTTTCCAAAGTCCTCTAAAAAAGGTAGCTAGCATAAATTGCTAGGATATGGAGGACTGAAGGATTTTGTATAATATCTGGAGATTTTTGAAGAGACATCACTCCACAATAGCTTTGTTATACTTGATCATGCCTTAGAGCTAGACTAGATGACTTCAGGCTTATTTTCTGTACTTATTATGTAAAGCTTACACAATCCAATAGTTTTCTCTCTCATTAATATGAACAGAAATTTAGAAGACCTGACCCATTCTTGGTCAAGTGCTCAGTTTGCAAAAGAAGGAATTATATACACACCCCATTTTAAAAAAAGAAAAGTAAGCTGCAATAAAACTTATGACAACTGGCAAACTTCCATCTCCATATTAATTCATAACTTTAAGCCTATGGAAGTTGAGACGTTCAGCCCAGCTTCACCATTACGTTTTTCTATTACTTGTTATTGTAGAGCCCCAGACAGGGATCTTTATTCTAAAAAGTCCACGATCCAGCTAAGAACACGCTTTACAAATAGGTTTAGGCAGGCTGGCCTACAACATCCACATTTTTCACGTCTGTCTTTGTGACTGCTAGCAAATAACTTTCCCATTACAATGTTTAATAGGTACAAAACTCCATCTTGCCATGTTCTCATAGTGGGAAATGCCTGTGTCTGAACTGATAGCAAGCCTCCCAGCTAAGAGTTATTGTGCAACACTGCTCCTTTTCCCCGGGTGCCCTCGTTCAGTGCTGAAAGTATTTGCAAAGGCATTACTGGTTCACCTGGCAGTTTCTGGTTGTTGCGTGTAAAACAGCGATACAAGTTCAGCGTGTCCTGCGCAAGCGGGCAAATCAAGTTCCCTTGTCTGTCATGAGGGCACCCACACAAAGGCTGCACCTCCTTGTTCTCCAGATCGCAGATGGAGGCTCAGCTGTTACTACGGGATCAATACACGGGTGAGCTGCTGCTGCTTTCCCCGACCTCCCTCCTGCCCCTCACCTTCCAGCTCTGCTCCCGAGGTCCCACCTGCATCGCTGTGGTACAGGCTGGGGGACAGCAGCTGAAAGTAGTAAAGAGGATGCACTGCACTTCCACCTAACCAGCACGTCAGTCATCCAAAAGCAACTTTTAACGATCCCCAAGCAGACTCTTACCCATGGAACAGACTCGAGCGCAAGACGCAGAGCCGGTCATCATCCAGCCACAAACACGGCTTTCCCAGCCTGGATATCTGCCCTGGGGCTAACGTGTTCTCTCTGCCAGGGCAGTCACCAGCCATCATCAGAAGTGGTTATTAATACCACAAAGCATGAGCAATATTAAGCATCTGTCATTTAATTCTGTGCTTCACGGCAGGGTCTAAATACTTCGACAAAAAAAAAGTTTCACTTGTTCTGAAGATATCTTAATATTTTCATGCAGATCTATTTTTCTTTGCTAGATTCCCTTGTAATTCAAAACCAATTGACGAGATGGGAGGAAAACAATCTTTATACCAAAGGAAAAAAATCTCATCATGCCAGGAACCAGCCTCCCTTGACCTCGTAATTATGACCATATGTAACCAGGAGAGTAATACATGGTTGACCATGAGCTCAGCTTCACCCATTTAACTATTAACACAATGTTTTCATACCTTTTTTCCTGAAGCCATTCTTTAAAGGGGCTTTATGGCGGCTATTCATGCAGCAGTGAATTGCACTTAATGAAACCATGCATCTCACCCTGGCATTCAGATTTTTGTTATTGACTTCAACCATAAATCTTTACATATTTTTCCTTAGGGTAAAGTATTAAGGAATCATTTTCTTAGCCAAAATAATTACTTAGAAGATATACATTTTATATAAAACGTGTACAGAGAAGAGCTCTTTTCCTGTGACACGTTCGCATTTGTTAACATAATTTTGACAGTCTTATTCCTGAGTGCAAGAGTCTGAAGACGTAGATGCTAAGCAGTGCTATAATTAGCACATAATTTGCTTTAAACTTCCCATTCCAAAATAATGAGATACACAGATGGAAAAACTGCTGGACTGACAGAAGGGATAGCAAAGAGCTCCTGAATAACCTCGGTCAGGCTGCTGGCTGTAGAGCAGGTCTCCTCCTGCATTTGTGGACCGGGAATTTGGGAAGTCAGTGTGAATTAGTAGGCTCGCTAGTGTTTTCCACCACGGGTGCCTAGGATGGCTCGGGTTAAGCCTGTCACGCTCGTGCAAGACCAGCATCCCAGCGCAGACTCCGGTGCTGTTTCAAAGCAGAGGACCTGAAAGCTGAAGGCAACCAAAGAGCATCGCTGCTCGTGCGGTACCTTCGGGATGCAACAGCGCAGAGACATGGGAGCTCGGGAGCAGTAACCTCAAACCGGCTCTGGACAAGCCCCGTGCCAGCCCAAAAGGCCATGGACCTTTTCACCTTGCTATTGTTTTAATTATTTTGTAGAAAAACCAGGCCTTCCTCCATATCCCTCTTCAATCAGCTCTACTGCACAGGAGGCCTCACTGGAAGGAGAGAGGGAAGTGGAGCCGCTCATGCATTAATAGCTAATACAATCTCTTGATGGGCCATTTAAAAATAAAAGGGACCCATAAATATAGCAGCACATTATATTTGTTTTGTCATGAATATTTATACCACCCAATATTCCACGTTAATTATGCTAATTAAATAAAGTCGCCTATGAAGTTTATCAGGTGGAAGCCCGAAGATCAGAGTGCACGGTGTCTTTTGGGAAGGCTGCACTCCGCTTTCCTGTGTTGAAGTGCACACAGTCTAAAGTAGATCAGTTTGGTCATTTTGGGAACTGCTGTAAAGCCTTTAGACAACTCAGTCGGTTTTAAAAGCATTTACTGTGATGTATGATGGTCTGTTGAAATCCCCAGGCTTTTGACTCAGACCAGTTGTTTACATCTAAATTACTTTTCTTCATTAAGCTCAAACTTTAATTCCCAATATATTAAATTTGTGTTGTTCAAAACAATAGGAAGTTCTTTTTTATTGGCTTTGTTCCTACAATTATTAGATTAAGGATGTCATTAAAAAGTTGTCAAGACTTTTATAGCTATAGTTTGGTAGTTATAAACAGACCAGATTTTCACATCAATTTAGAGAGGAAAAAAATTCACACTGCCTTTGATAGCCCTGTATCAGTCCATTGTGTCTTATTAAAAATGCTACTTTCATAATGGATGAAGCAGGCCCGTGGGAAGAGCACTGCTGAGGTTTGTGACGTGCTCGCTGTGCTCCTCGAATGCTTCCGACACTGGAGACCTGGGGTTTGGTCTCTGTGCTCCCTCCCCCACCTGCTAGTATATGGTGTACAGCAGTAAATCTAATGGTAAAAACCTCGCTATTTTCCTCTGTTAGAAGCTAGCTTGCTTTTGTTCCTGGTGAGTGTCAAGGTGAACACAGGAGCTATTTGCCATAAAATAAGCAATCCTGCCTTTTCCAAAAGAGTTTTCCTTATATTCAAAATGATGCTCAACAGCTCATATAAAATAAAATAACAGCGCGTGCAAGGGTGTGATGCGGTGGAGAAATACTTGCTAAATATTTATATTGAAATTCCCAAGTGCCTGAAAAGCTTTGGGGCCATAATTTTAATACACACAAACATGCAATATGGATATTATGTATACACACACGCAGACTTTTTATAAGCCAAGTGCCTACGCTTGATAGTTTGCTGCAGAGGTAAGCAGAGAGAACATTTATAAGGCTTTAAAGAAATAATTTCGGTGATACGTTAGACCTAACCCACTCACAACCTCTCACGGGCACGGCAGGTGCCAGAAACCCAAGGAATAAACACGAACAAGAAGTGGAGAACACGCTCTCTAAATCCAGGGGCAAAAAAAGTTTCCTTCTCTGAAAGCAGGCTTTGTGGTCTTCTAACACCTCCCAGGCATTGTAACAAACAACGTGGCATGTATTTGCCAACAAAGGACAGTTTATGGAGAAACTCATCTAAAAGCGACGGGTTTAGCCAGCGCTTCTCATTCCCCCTCTTCTATCGCTCCGGGGAGAGGGCGGAGAGGAGCCGTGCCAGGCACCCGGGGGCACGGCTGGCTCCAGCCTCCCAGGGCGGCAGCCCCCTTCTCGGGTAGCAGGCGAAAGAGACCCCCCTCGACCTTCCCAGCCCACGGACTTTCACCCAGCGGATCCG
This sequence comes from Fulmarus glacialis, assembly GCF_000690835.1. Lineage (NCBI taxonomy): Eukaryota > Metazoa > Chordata > Aves > Procellariiformes > Procellariidae > Fulmarus > Fulmarus glacialis. The sequence continues at coordinate 1,934 of NW_009206951.1, read as the reverse complement.
CACATCAAGGCAAGTAAGGACTCTTCCCCTAAGCATCTGTAAAGCTAAGTAACACACAGCATTAACTAACAGCAAATGAATTGTCAAAGTGTATCTCTCCCATCCCAAATGACAGCATTTTAGGGAAAAGAATAAGCTGATTAGATACACGTTCAAAACATTATCGGGAGCTCTCTTTAGATGTAGATCGTAACTCCCAGGTGCAAAACAGATTGCTCATTTGTTGAGCCAGCTTGCTGAAGAACAAGTTCCTGACATTTTTTTGTTATTGTTTTTATGGCTATATTCATGAAGCCTGGGACAGATAAGTAGGGCAATTTGCATAGCTGGTTTGGCTGGGGCTTGCTGTATCCCTCTGCAATGCAGTTTCCAGCATTTGGAAAAGCAGGACACAAGTGCAGCTAAGTAGTCCTGCCCTACCCCATGCATTTTTAAACACAGGTTGTGCAACAGTCTCTCATTAGCTGCTAAAGCACAGCCATTAGAAGCACTTCCTGCACCTTCAGCGTCTTTGTCTTCAATCACTGCGATGCGTGGCATTTCAAAAAGTCAAGTGGGGAGGATTAGACTCAGCTGAGAAAAATATCTTTGCAGCAGAGAGATTGCAAATACCAGTTTGAATGGGAAGCACATTCACAAAGAAGGGCAGAGCAGAAATCATTCTCTATTTGTTTCTATTATAAAAGGGAAGAGGACCATAAGCACCACATATCAAAATAGAAAGATTTATCTGATGGCAATCAGAGATTACAAATACTTTTGCTACAAACAAGCATACTGCCTCAGAAGCGACCACGTGCTTTCAGTAAATAGATTATTAATGGCTAATATACTTTTCCCTCGCTTTATGTATTTTGGCAGTAGGAGGATTGTTCTCTGTATCTGGTGGTGGATTACGAACTGCTCCGGGGCAGAGGGCGATCCAGGCAGGGTCCCCTGCGCAGGTCCGGGAGCCAGAGCCAGCCCAGGGAGAGCCAGAACACCCCCGTGGGTCCTAGCTTCATTCTCACTTGGAAATACTTCGGAAGAGTTGCCTGAATTTTACTCGTATCAATGAACAGAAAAAAAAAAAACCAAACCCCCAAACATTTGAGGCAAGGAAAGTATAAGCAGAAGATCGGTTTGTGTCCAATATTTTAATTTCAACACGCTGGCACTGTCCTGTTTTGCACCGAGATCCATCAGTAACTGTGAATAAGAGACTAGAGGATCACTTGTTGCACCCAATTCCAAATCAATTCTGAACACATCTGCTTGACGTTAGTTATTTATCCTTTATGACATGTTCACAGTAATGACTAAAGTGAGATTATAGCACATGCGTATGTGATTCCGGGACTATATATCGCCTAAATTCAAATCAATATATCTCTCTGAATGCCACCAGGTTAAACCAGGAGAGGAACAGACGAGCATTTTGTAATCTTTCCAGCAAAATGAACAATGTTTCAGCCAGCACACGCATCCCTCACATGTTTATATAATACAATTATATTCTAAAACACAGCCTCAAACCTTCCTTTTTTTTTTTTTTTTAATAAGAGGTGGTAGTTTTCATTTTACCTACATCTCTTATTCATGCATATTGGCAAAGGTTTTCTTTAAGCAAGGAAAAGGCAGTTTGAACATTATTCATTATTTAGAATCCTTCTGAGCCCCCAGACCAGTCCAGCCAGCATAAAAAAATGTCAGTATACACAACACTTACCCTCCAGAAGTTTTGAGCAAGTTTCACTACTTTATATCCTTCATTTCCACAGTTGCATTTTGCTCCAGCACAAAACCCCCCATTGATTACACCTTCCGCGAGCGTTAATATCCTGCGGCTATTTCCCAGTTGGGGCTAAGACACTAGAAGAAGAGAGCCAAGCTGCAGGCACCCCGTCCGCCTCCTTGCCGCAGGGGAGGCGCGGCCCCCGGGGGCTGATGCACAG
>NW_009206950.1:0-11648 GCF_000690835.1 Fulmarus glacialis | reverse complement strand
TTCCATGAACCCGTGCTGGCTGGGCCTATATATAACTGAGGCAGAGCTTTCAAAAGAAAGTCAGTGCTTTCTTATCAGCTAAGTGATTTTCCAACTTGAGTTACTAGAAACACTGTAAACATTTTGTGTGTTTTCCATTTTCTCTCCCTTGTTATTTGGCATGTTTGATTCTCTTTATTTACTGTGTTCTCAATGTGTGTATATATAAAGGATGTCTTAGTTTTATTTTCAAGTTGTGCAATAAATAATTCATCTTAAATATGACTTTGTGATAGGTGCTACAAATAAATTGAACTCAAATAATTTTAGTAATTGTGGGCCACAGAAAGAGGAAAAAAAGGAAGCATATTTTTGTATCTTTTTATGTTCTCTGAAAGGAGCAGAAGCATAATTTCTATCATTAATCATCTAATGCACTTCCATTGATTTTCTTTTTAATAGAAAGTGAAAGTAAAAGCAATTCAAAACCTATAATAAAGTTAGAAAAAAAAGGGAAAAATTGTGAAAGATTCCTTAGACTGATTGCATAATGTAGAAGCACTCAGAGTGCAGTTATTCACTGGTCAAAGTAAATTTGAAACATTAAAAAATCATATTATTTTGTCTTTCTAGCCAGGCAGAGTGTGAACCACTTGCAATAAGAAAACACTTGTATTAAAATGAAAATGGTGCTAGACATTAATGTATCAATCCTGTGTTCTGCATTCAGTGTGTGGGTGGGAGGAGGAATGGGCTTTATAGCAATGTATTTCTCTCTTACTTCTCCTTAAATAGTGGGCAGTGTTGGTTCACAGATGAGGAAGAATTAAAACATCAAGTCACATAGCTTGGCAAAATTGACATGTACTGCTCAATTCTTTCAGTGATGCAAATCATATATTCCCAACCAAATAATCAATAACGTCATCCATAAGTATCAAAGAAAAATTGTATTCTAGGAAGTTATTTTAAAATGGAACAGAGGTGAGTCCAGTTTAAGGCATTAAATGACAGAAGTCAGCCTGCACTGATTTTACTGGTTTTAATATGCAGCCCCGGACATATTTAATCCCTTTCAGACAAGCTGATCTGTTCTTGTGCTTACGCTGCGGTGTTAGCTGAGAGGCTCCGAGCCATGAAGAGTGAAAGGTGTGGGAGGGACGTGCACCCCTGGTATGCAGACCTTGTGTACAGACCTCTTTAGCCCTTTCTGTCTGGTGAATGCCAATGACATGTAGCCGCAGGGGAACTCTACGGGTGGGTCAGACACATGCACCTGGGGACAGCTGCCCAGGCAGGAGGTGACATCCCACCACGCTGGCCCCCAGAAGGCTGCAGCTGGGGCTTCTCTTCTTCTGAGGCTCTTGTACCTGGATTAACTGTCTTTTTCCCCACGTGCATGTCTTACTGTGGAAGGCTGCAGAGAGAAACCAACCCAAAGAGCAACTAAAACATGGACCTCTGACTTGAGAAGGATCTTCACAGTTTTGCATGCTTTTTTTTCTTCCCTTCTAATTCTATCCCAGACTTCTCCCCTTTCCCCTGTTACAGTCTCTTCTCCATGCTAATGCTCTGTACCCAACTTCTCTACCCAATTCTTCCCTGACCCCTTTTCATGCAAATCATTTCAGTTGCTTTCCTTTATCTTTTCGGTTGATATTTACCATCTTTATTGCTTCCCAACCTCATCTCAGGCTCCTCTTGTTTGTTTATAGAGCACGTTGGTTGGGGTCTGTGTTTATTCAGCGCTCTGTTTGCTCGGTGGCATTTGTTAGCCCTTTAGCACTACTGTCAATATCATTAATAATTATGAAATGGGAAACTGGTGATCTCAGAGCTAGTTTCCCTGCTGCATAACTAGTTGTTCCAGCTCTTCCTCAGTTATTTTTACTGGATTTGTGTCTGCGATGTCCTTCCTGGCATCGTTTGTTCTTTTCCTCAGACTTATTTTTAATGGTTATCTTGTGGTTTGCTTCTGTAAGTCCAGACTTCGGACACATTTCATTGCAGGGAGTGCTGCTGCATCCAAGGGTGTCACAGTGATGAAGTTAAGAGTATATTTATGTCCTTATAGAATCAGGACCTTAGACTTAAACCTGAGTCTCAGCAGAGCCTTATCTTATGTCTTCTATTATGTCTGGTTCTGGTCTCCTATAATGAAGGGTAGTGTTAACATACCAAGAGTAACATAAATGTTCCACCTGGGATTTTGGAGAAACTTGTTGCAAGTGTAAAGGAACATCAATATGGAAAATAAATGAAGTCATCGTGAGTTATGAGACTGTACTTAGAGTCAGGAAGTCTGGATCCTTAAAGATATTTTCTTCTTTTTTTCTAACGTATCATCCCCCAACTCCTTTTTCACTTACCATTAGTGATATGTGTAAGAAATTATATGTTATCTTGTTACAGTGAGGGGTAATGAGAATAATTATGTAACACAAAATGAGAGGTTTTCTGAACAGTGAGAGTGTAAACAGCTACATTAAGATAATTCCTTTGACTTTACATGCTGGCTTTGAATTTTCACACATTCTAGAATTTGAAGCCAGAGAAGATTATTACATCATTGCGTCTACACCTCTTGCGAGTTAGACCTCTTGTCTAGCCTCATAGGTCATCCTGTATTTCCTGTACTAAGTCCAGCCATTTGATTTACACTACCGCATAGCTTTAGTTTTAGTGTTTGACCTGAGTGTACCTTCCTGGTATTATCAGTCATTGTTTTCAGATGTTCTAATGACATTTAATTCCAGAGTTTTGAAACCACTAATTTAGGTTTCCCAAATTGAAGTGCTATGGTACAATATAATTTTACTGGTTTGTAGTTGATATTCTCACTCTTCAGCTTTTTACCCTTTGGAAACTGTTGAAATGCATTTTTAAAGGAGAATTGATTATAACTTTGGTAAATGAATATGATTACCAAGACTGTCTGTAATTGGATTTTTACTTAAGAGGAACTATATTTATGTTATCTTTCCTTATTGGATGCAATGCTATGCCTATAATATTTCTTTCTCAATACACTCCTTTTGTTAGGACCGTCTGTAGTGCTCTTAAGTCAGGCATGTGCCTACTGAGAGCACTTGCGGTACCCCAGTTTGATGCTGACCTGCTGCTTTGGTGGTGATGTAACGTCATCTAAGGATGCATTCAGCGCTCTGCAATTTGACAGCATACAAACATTTGATTTCACCATGTAAAAGTTTATAGAAGAAGTGTCTGCTCTTTACTTTTAATTTAAGATAAATGTAGTTAAAGAATATAGCTTCCATATGTTTCTGTGTGCCATATGCTAAGATGATGGCATACAAACATACTCTTGTGGATGTAAATATAAAACCAGAAGACCAAGACTGTCGTACTGAATATCCTGTTTGCAGTCCTTGTTCAGTATCCCGACAGGATCCCGTACCGGCAGAAAGGGAAATGTCCTCCCCAAGTTGTACATTTAACACTTGACTTATGCCTTGGAGCAAAGCAGTTGCATCTGCAGCTATTTTCAGTGCTCATATTAATCACTAACTTTTGTTGGCACCTTAATGGGTGTATCCGCACTGTCTGTTAAACAATTCCAGCCCTTCCTTGAAAAAAAGGTATTTTCTTTTAGCATTTTAAACCTGGTTACCTTTCAGTTTAATTCATGATCTTGTTTTTATCATTACGAGAGAAGGTGTACGGTTTTTTTGGTGCCAACTGTTGTTTTATATCAACAGAACTGCACTAAATTGTCATCCCGCAGCTTGGCCCCAAGTGTTTAATTCCAGTTTGGTGGCGTTGACTTGTGGTAATAAGAAAGAATAGTGAGAGTTCAAAAGGAAATCCTGCATTTCCCCTCTTCATGGGAATCAATATTATAACTCGAAACCCTTTATCTGGTAGTGTCCTGTTATTAGCTGTTTCTATTCATATGTTTGTGTCCATTTTAGATGCTGCAGAGACGGTAGAAATCACACATTATGTCTGGGAGGGATTTATCGTTACTATGTGATTTTTTTTTTTCTCAGTGCATAGGGCTGCAAATGGACTGCATTTGCCTGCCGGTGGTATCCCACTTAAAAAAAAAATGAGATGTTGACATAGCAGAAATGGCTTTGCGGTATGAGTTTATTGAAAACCATTGTGACAGAACTGAGGATTAGGGGGAAATATTTTTTATGCAACATAAACCACACATGAGCCAAACCAATCAGTAGTTTGAAACCACGAAGGATAAATAATTTTACTAACTTTCCTGAAGGTCCACTGAAACCAAATTTGTCTCATCCTGTTTCCAGAAGTGTGTGTATTTGAAAATATTTTTCTCTTAAAAGTTAAAGCTAACTTAACTAGGAAATAAGTTTGCAGCAAGCAGAAACGAGGTGACTAGTTCCTGGACGAACCACTGGAGTGGATCCGTCAGCTCTGCTGCTTCCTGTCTGGCCCTTCTCAATCCATTAAAATGCCCTAATGGGCTTTTGGTTTATTATTTAATTTATTTTAGCAGTTTATGCTTCTCACCTCAAGCATAGTTGTAAGCATGTAGCAGAAATCCTGCCATTTCTTATGACTGACACGCTGTAAAGATCAGGCCCATTAAGCTCAGGCTTTTGAAGATAATTTGGTTCAAACTGAAGAAGTCATGCATGGGCATCGTCTTTGAAGACGTTTGCAGACTCTTCAGTGGAAATGAATTCCCTCCTAATATGACTGAAATGCACCATACTGGTGAGGCCAGTCCGAGGAGGTGTGGGGTTTTGGTGTGGAAGGGTACCAGATGTTCATGGCTGGCATTTTATTTTGTGCATGTAAAACAAGAATTGCCTGCTCTCCCAGCAAAGGGACACAGCTGCCAGTTGGGTCACCAAAGAGGTGCTCATCTGGGCCCACCAGCTTAGTAATAACACCATTGGCATTGATAAGTGCAAAAATCCAGGAGAGTGAGAAGCAAGCGGAATGTTTGCTCTTTAGAGGTAGTATTTTAGGCATCCAAAAAAGCTTTTTGGATTCCTTGCTCTTTGGCTGCTGCCTTCTCTCCTTGCTGACACTGAGGCTTTGTTGCTCTGTTAGGAATGACTGGATTGAGTTACCAGGATCTGCACTTAGAAAAATTCCTAACGTAGAGAAGAGAAGCAATTCTGTATTTTCAACCACCTGCCTGTCCCTAATCATCTCACAGGCAATCCTCCTCCTCTCCTTCTTTAGGTCTTATATCTCATACTAGACTATCCATTATTTTCTTCGTTTCAGCTCCTTTTTGTCTCTGTGCTTATACATCTATAATCCACTATATTATTATTTGTTTTAATTTAACTTTCCTCTACCCATGTTTACTATTGCCACTAATTTCTTTAAGCTCCATGATCTCTGACAGATATTTGCCCTGATCTCATATGTCCTTGTCCGTATATATCCATCATTTTTAGCATCTAATAGGCTCAGCAAACTCAGTGAATTATTTGTATGCTTAAAATTAAGGACATTTGTGCAGAATATCGGGCCATTAGATAATAACTCATTGCAGCGTGGAGCGTCTGGTTTAACATCAATATTTAGAAATTCCATCACTTGTGTTGCTATTAATAAATGTCAGGAATGAATTGTGGTCTTCTGTCAGATGGTAGTAAACATTGCAACATGATGGTTTATTATGCAATTGCAAATATTGCTTCATGGGGCTGGCAGCGTAGGATATTGTTCACTTCCCTGCAGACGCTAGCGGTTGTAGCGATGCTGAGAAGATGGTTTGCATATGTGTGGCCATACTTCACATGGACACGTTTGTGTGGCCAAATCTTTGGTGTCCTTGCTGAAGGTGATGAGGCTACACAGACCTTGGGCATCAGAGGCTGTTACTTGTTTAACCTTTCTGCAGAGGGCAATTACCCCGCTTTCCCATACAGAGTGGTGAACCTCTGTCCTCGTGCTCTTGTAATTGAGAAGGGGAATGTCTCCGAGTTTCCGACTGCCGGACTTGAGAGATAGGAAGGGTCACAAGGATTGAAAGTGAAAGGCAAGGATCAGCAATTTAGAGGTAGTTATTAATATGCTGATGTACTGTCACTTGAGTCTAAAGAGACTTTTAATGATTGCTTGCATTTTGCACGCTCTTCAAAATGCTGATTTTTCCTTAGAAATCTAATTACATTGTAATAAGATAGTTTTTTTATTGCCAGGTGGTTGTCAGCCCATCCCTTGCTCCCATACAGTACTGTAGTTAAAAAACAAAAATCATGTGTAGTCATTGCGAAGTTACAGCCCCGTAAATCCTTTAGCTGTAAGAAAACAGAGAGTTATTTTTCCCTTTTTCTTCATGCACTCCTAGTTAACATTAAGTGCTGGCAACAAGGAAAAATATATGCAGCCTCAAAAACCTGAATTATTTAGGAATCTCCATGAAATAATATGAAAGGTTGTTAGAGTTAAATAATAAAATCTGGATTAAATCATTTCATTTTACGTAGCTTTATGATACAATGTGTGGATTTGCCTGAAATCAGAGAACCTGACATGACTAAACTCTTGGGCCAAATTCAATTCCTAACTCTGTCCCTGACTTTATTACTTTAATCAAGTCATGACCTATCTTTGCTTTGGTTAACCTGCAATGTAGGATATAAATAGCCTATAGTCTTGGAGATTTTGTGAGAATTGATTAATATTAATGAAACGAAAGACTCCATGATGTGCAGGCTATTTTTATTTATTATAATTACTTATTATTAATTCACTGAAACTTTAGCAAGTTTTATTATAGGCTTCCTGTGACTCAGATTTATACATTAATATGTATATTTTGTCCTCCATCATGGTTATACAGTGCCGTTATCCACCCTGAAAAATTAATCATTACAGTCCAAAAAAGGACAGGGGCATTGAAGGAAAAGGGCATTGACCTAAAATAAAACTGGGGGGAAATCAGTGCATCTAAGTCCTGGGCTGTGCTCTTGCAAACCCCGTTTGAGTCTTGCCTGGCCCCAAAGGCATCTACGTCCAAATTCAGAGACCTGAGCCCCAGCCCGGCCGTGTGCCTGTTGTTTCCTATTGCTATGGCCCAGTCTTAGAGACCTGGTAAAGCTTTGGGCAGGGGACGAGAGAAATGCATCGCGTTTGAATGTGGGCTGCAGCCTTGGTGGTGCTGGGTGTGAAGGTAAAGCTCGGTACGTGCGCAGGGGCTCTGCCTCTGCCCCCGTGCGAAGGCACTTCAGGTTGGATGGGGCTCAGCAGAGTGACACTGTCCTCGGCTACAAAGCCGTTGTTTTTTGTGTTTTTTCTGTTAATGGATCCATTCAGTAGTGCTCTTATAGCAAGCTGTTGTGCACTGTAAAAACAGGCTTGTAGTAAAGTGCAGTAGCTGCAGCCCCTTTCTATCATGGCCACAGGCTGGACACTTGTGCCCTTCCTCCTAAACATCTCCATTTTTGCAAGGGATTGAAAGGTTCAGATGGCCAGCACAAGGGGTAGCACGATGTTTAGGGAACTCAGTTTGGAGGGGGCAGACCTGGTGTTTACACCTTGCTGCAAGAAGCATTTAGCTGTAGCATCTGCTGCTGGGACAGAGCAGAGGTCACCGCTCTGTATGGGAAAGATGCTCAGACAGTTGTTCCCTTCATCTGAAATATGGAAAAGATGGCAGTTTTTGAGAAGAAAGCCTTCTTTTATATTTTTTAAATTTTTGTTTCCACTTTGAAGCAGTTTCAGTTCCATGGGTAGCGTGTGCATCATAGCTTGGGAATCCTGGCCTCGACCAAATACGCTTTATGGCACATAGCCGCAGTATTACATCTTTTCTTGTTTGGTTGTACAATGTATCATTGGTTAAACTGTTGCCCCAACCCTTAAAATGACTGCCTCCTTGAGAATATTGAATTTATATCATCATTTAGATAACACACTGCTCAAATAAGAATGTCTCTTTATGGTTTTGTGAAGCTTCTCTCTTTGAGTGACACGGGAATAATGACCTAAAAATGAATCGGCTTTATCCTATTAACCCAGGAGAGTGAATCTTGCATAGAACACAAGTACTGACTGCATAGAGTGTAATACAATACATATAAGAATATAAAGATTTCTGTACCTTTACTTTTCAGCTGTTACGTGCCTGTCAGAGCACGACGACTCTGCTGATGTCGGTGACTGCGTGCGGTGGGCAGGAGCGATGCCGCCTCTTGTACAGGAGTGTCTCGTTCCCTGTAAAGATGACTGCACATTTACCCCCTGGTCTAAATTTACAGCATGCTCATTTGACTGTGAATCAACTAGAAGTAGGAGACGGTCACTCACAGGTATAATCTTTTATCATATTTATCTGATGGTGATACTTGTGAATAATGCTTCTCAGATGTTGGTGGACTGATGTTGGGGTTTTGGGAAAATCCAGACAGAATAGTGTCCTGGTTTCGGCTGGGATAGGGGTAAATTTCTTCCTAGTGCTGTGTTTTGGGTTTAGTATGAGGAGAATGTTGATAACACACTGATGTTTTCAGTTGTTGCTAAGTGCCCTCCTAGTCCAAGGACAGCTCCCCCGCCTACTGACTGAGCTGGGTACACAAGATGGGAGGGAACATCATCAGGACAGCCAGCCCAGCTGGCCAATGGGGTATTCCATACCATGTGACGTCATGCTCAGTATATGAATGGTAGGTGTGATCCAGGAAGTACCGATCGCTACTTGGTTATCGGTCAGCGCGGGTGGTGAGCAATTGCATTGTGCATCACTTATTTTGTATATTTTATCATTATCATTATTATTCTCCCTTTTCTGTTTTATTAAACTGTCTTTATCTCAACCCACGAGTTTTTCTCACTCTTACCCTTCCGATTCTCTCCCTGTCCCATTGCGGGGTTGGGGGGGAGTGAGCGAGCGGCTGCGTGGCATTTGGCTGCCTGCCAGGTTAAACCAGGACAAATAGTGGTCGTCGTTAATTGATTTTTGATCTGATACTGATCATCGTCTGCTTTATGCACACACATTTCAGTATGAGAATAGTGCAGAAAAACTCGGTGGTGGAAAGCCATTTTTAGAAATAAACCAAATAAATCAGTGACTATGCATTGTGCAAGTTTATCTGACCTATTAATCTGGGAAGCATGCAGCAAATATGTATACAAGAATAAAAATCAGTGTGATTTTCTGTTTAAGATGTTGAAATCTGCAGTTTAAAGCAGGGAGTTTTGTGCTCAGCAGAATCCAATAGTTCAACAGGGCAAATTAATACCATGAATGAAGAAAAAACAATATCGTTAAAACAGTTTTGTTTGATCTTTTATGTATATTCGTTAAACACTCTAGTTCAAGCCATTTCATGGAACAGTCTCCCATACTTGCTGTTGTGGTTTGTTATTATGTTATTTGAATGCCGTCCAAACTGAAAAGCTTTAAAACCCTATAACATTAATAGTTTGGAGCTGCTTTTTCGTTAGGAGTTGTCTTCCTCCCTTCCCCCCCCTCCCCTTACTAAATCAAATCAAAATTAATAATACGGTTTTCAGAAGGTTTACAAGAAATTTACTGTTACTGTTATCCTGAACACTCACATCTTTTCACATTTCAGTGTTGTGTTTGAGAGCTATGGTGGAGCTGGCTTGAGTTTGCTCCGTTAATAGGAGTGAAACTTCAAAGACTTCTACTATGGAGTAAAATACTAACATTGCTGTAAAAATATCTACTGTGACAATGCCTGGGAACTGAATGGCAGCGAAGTATGGTGGCTACCACTGCTCCTTTCTTCTAGGCTCACTTGAACCTGGCTGCATGGCTATCTTGTTATTCAGTTTGTTACTGTTGGACTGATCCAAGTTTTTAGTAACTAGCAATTACAGTATACAGACATAATGGCTTCAAGGTGCCATTCGTCAGTATGGCTCGTTAAAGGATAAAGATTTCTCTTTTACATAAAAATAAGTATTATGCAATGCTCTATTGTTTCTGCCAAATAGTGTATTCTAAAAGGTTCTCTGTATTAGTGCCTGTATGTTTATAGTAGTAGAAATCCTCTATCCCTATCGGAATAATAGGTGCCTGATCTTACAGAAAATATGTAAGAATTAAGTGAGTACTTACTTCCAGGTAGTTTTAAATCTGAATTTTCTGTATGAACCTCTGTGACAGTTACAAAACAGTATGGTCCTACCTGTCCCCTTTCTTACTCCGTTCTACATCAGACATAGATCCATTCAAGTAGGTGGACCAAAAATGGTGTCTGATATTCAGGTTTTGATGGCTCATCTCCTCACCCACACTGCATTTGTGACCAACCACCGCCAGTCTCTCCCATACGACCTTGCTGGGTTCCCTTCCTCCTGCTGGGAAGGAGCTCCTGGTCTCAGCCTGCTCCCAGCAAAGCCGTCCTGAAAAGCAAGTGGAGAACGTGCAGCGGGTGTCCCAGGTGGTGCTGGGCTGGGGACAGCACACCAGCACGGAGAGCAGCAAGGAAGGACCAAATCAGACGTTGGTTTTGGTTTTACCACAGTTCAAAAGGAGAAGTCGAGGAGATTAATGCTGACCTGTTTTTGCATAAAACTTCACGAAAATTGGAGCTGGCCAAAAGTCTTGAAGAAATCTCATCCATGTGAACTCAGTCCAAAGACTTAAGGGAAGTGCTGTTTGGGAAGTACTTCATGCTGTTAAGACTCCTTTATCCAATTTTATTTCACCTTTCTGTAAGCGTGCATGAGTTGTACCTCCTTGTTCAACACAGTGTACGTCTGTGCTCAAATGAATGCTTCGGCTTCATTATAAGAGTTCATTAACAATGTCATTTAGTGGGAATCTGCTAGTTGTTTGCTAAGTATTTGCCTGCCTCCCACGCAGTTTTTAATAGTATTATTCATTTTACTTTGTAAGTAATCATAGACTCTACATATAAAATTAGTCATTACTTAAGAAGTGAAAGACTTATTACAGAACATATCAAAATTCAAAGTCATTATAATCAAAACACAATTTTTAGGTAAGTCTTCAGTTAATTAATACAGTCGGTTAATTCACTGTACTATGGATAGAATGCATTTTCTGTAGAAAGGTATATTTTTAATGTTTCATATAATTTTTATGTATAACATATACTACCTGATAATCTTTAAAGTATATAATACTTGTTAGTGTTCAGAAATTTAATTTAAAAAAGAAAATACTATTTAATTGAAGGATTTATGTCCTTGAAATTTTTCGCAGTGGTATTTTTAATAGTAATTTCTAAAGCAGTCTGTGAAGATGATAAAAATATCACCATCACTAATTCTAAAACTACTTCTTTGTCAAGAGTATGGGATGAAAGTCACTTTTGCCCTCAAAATAGGGCTTTCATAGCAACTTCATTAGAGGGAAGACTCCTACAAAACAGATGGCAGGGCAAGTTGGAAAAAAAGTATTGTGTAAGTGTGAGATTATCAGCATCCTTACCTGTGGCTGATGTGCTTCATGTAATAATGGCAAAACATGGGCAAGTCCCAAATTCCCATGTTTACTAATACAATGCAGAACATACAGCTGTACGTATATGCTGAGCTTGTGGCTTCTGTCAGCTTGTCAAACATAAAATGCTGGAAATGCCACTAGAGAGCTCCCGATCTATTTAAAGCCTTTTAAAAAACTTTCCTTGAAGTATGTGAAGTTGTACCTCTCATACCTTACCTGAATTTGCTCATATATATATAAAAATATATATATATATATATACATG
>NW_009206949.1:0-16415 GCF_000690835.1 Fulmarus glacialis | reverse complement strand
TCTCCTTTTGTCATTAATATACTTTGAAAAACAAATATACTTGTCATTAATATACTTGTAAAAACATTTTTTGTTGTCTCAACACTGTTGAAGTTACAGTGTGGTTCAGCTCAAGCTATCAAAATGTAGTGGTATTAATATGCTGCAGCATTTAAAATGTAGTTCTTCAGGTCTCTCTCTATAATTAACACTCCAGTCACCTTTCAGATCACAGGTGCTATCCTTCATCTCCTTTCACTCCCATCTAAATAAAGTTTGTGTGTGGCCCGCTCCTGCGCCTTTAAGACTTCCTTCTTGAAGAACGTTCAGCCTTCCTGGACCCCTTTGCCCTTCAGGACTGTCTCCCAAAATGTATTTCTTCAGCAGTGAGAGGCATGAAATAATAAAATATTGTCCAAGATGTGCATGCTAAAGAGAACAGTTGAGGAACTTGGGCTTGTGGGGGAGATTTTGGGTGCTCCAGCTTCTCTCAAGATGGTTTGGTTGAGAATTTGTTGCAGTACTGCAGCCGAGACGCAGTAACAGGTTATATGGATCGATTTGTTCAGGACTAGTGATAATATTCCAACTGTGGGAGACTTCATGTCTTCCATGCAATTACTTTTTAAGACTGAATTGGTCTTAGCAATATTTTAGTTTCTCTGGTGGGCCACAGTGTGTTTCTGGCATGTTAAGCTTATAAATTTAATTTTTCAATGAGAATGGGTTTTTTTTTAAAAAAAAAAAAAAAAAAAAAAAAGAAAAGTAATTATTGCCAGTATACCAAAATGAATAACAACTTGTAATGGGTTCTGAGTTTCGGTGCTAACGTGACTGCTAATAATCTATATATAAATACTTTTTAAAATTTTAAATTTTAAAAAACCTAATGTTAGTGCTGTATCACTATATAGAATTTTTTTTTTCCTCTCTGCAGCAGAATTTACTTGCATGAATAACTTTCCAGTTTTCTGACAGTTCTAGACTATAGAGGTGGCAGTATCTGTAAAAACATATTTCTATCTTTTAATCTGGAGCATGGCTTTAGTGACTTAATTTGTATTCAGATTTTGTTAAGATTTTATTTCTGACAGAACTTGGATGCTGTTTCAGTCAAATGTTCTTCCTCCCTGTCTGTTACTTTGCTCTCTTTTTCAATAGGCGGAGAAAGTAGATGCAGCACTTCATAGTATGTTACTGAAGCAGGAACCACAAAGGCAACATTTGGCTTGCTTGGGCACCTGGGTCCTATATCATAACCTTCGTATTATGATACAGTATCTTCTGAGTGGCTTCGAGTTGGAACTTTACAGTATGCATGAATATTACTACATATATTGGTAAGAGGATGCTTTATTGACAGCTGTTGGAGGAGGGGTGCTCCCACAGAGCTATAATTGTATATTTTTAAAGGAGGGACTTAAGCTACGATTTTTTAATCTCAGGCTTGCTCAACACAGTATTTAGTTCACCTATTCATAAAATTACAAGTGGAGAAAAAAAATCTGTTGGTCTCTTTTCTAGATTTATTAAATAGTGTACTTTTTTTAAAAAATAATAATTCGTTCTCTATTTAGCTTTTTAAAATAGTGCCTTCGAATGACAATGAATGAAAAATATGCCAATTTTGGCAGACAAGAGAGTGCAGGAGGAAAGCAATTTCCTTTATTCTTTTCTGTCCTTGTAGTACCAAGATCAATAGTCTTGTTGATCTCTAGTATTTTTAAAAAGATCTCCAGAGTTTTAAGTTGCGACTGTAATCTGAAAGTTGACTAGGTAAAAATAACATCTTGTTCTGTAAGCGTATTTGAAGAGACATCTGCCTTTAGTGAAAATGATTGCACTATATGGAGTCAAAATACTTTTTATTTTTCCACTTCCATCCCCATTAAATTATTTTTCGTAGTTGATGGCTTGGTCCGAAAGATAAATGATTTTAGATGGTTTATTTTTCATTCAGCATTAAAAATTTGATGTTGAACCTTCCTATGTTAAAGTGCTTCTGTACTTTGGTGGTTTGGTTTTTGTTTTGGTTTTGTTGGGTTTTTTTTTTCCTGTTAAGCTACAATAAACTCTTACTAGGTAAGCTGTAAGTTTTCTTTCTGAGAGATTAAATGACTTGAACTTCAGTGCATCTCATTATGTTTCTATGCTGTTTCATCCGCGGATTAAGCATTAAGTGAGAAAATTAATACTCCAGATAGTTACCAGAAGATGGCAATATTCTTTAAGTAATACCTCACTAAGTAATACCAAGTTTTCTGTAAGACAGTATTTTTTACCTGCCCGTATTTCCCTCCAACATTTTAATAAAATCACTCTTAATTGGAACTGTCATGTCAACTGCTTTATCTCCTTACTCTAAGTGAAGAACAAAAAGAGGAAATTTCTGAGGGGAAATGTGCAAGTGAAACTCAATTATTTCTCAGTAACTTTTCTTCTGAATTATGATTTCTTATGAAGCATTATTTCTTCTTCATGTGCCTCAGATCTGTAATTTCTAGTCTCTTTTTTCCCTATTCCTTTTGATTTGAAGTCAGTCAAATTGGACCCGCTTCCGCTTACTAAGAAATAGCTCTTAAAGAATTCTTAAAGATTTCTTTTAAAGAATTGCATGTGGATCTCTTGTTCCTGTGGGCTTGGCCCTTTCATTTAATTCGTGGCTTTTTAATGCTTGAAACAAATCAGCAGTAACCTTGTTTCTCAAAACAGTAACTGCTAACAAAAGTAGAAAAGTTATTAATATAGTATCTTTTTAAAAAATGCTTCATTTGCTAGGGGAAGGAAGAATTGTCAAAAAAATTGATCTTTTATTTGTTTTGAAATAATAAGAAGCTTAGACTTCACTTAGTAAACGTATAAGAAACTTGCATACCTTGAGCTATGGTTTAATCTGTACAGTCTTGTTTAAAAAAAATCCAAAACGGAACACAGACTAATTTGTTGATTTCAGCCATGCAAAACAAAGAGTTTTGACTGCCCTAAAAGTTGTCCTTTACTATTAGTTCTTTGAGTAAATGACTTGGTGTTCAGTGAGGATGTGTGCATTATGAATACGTTTTGCACTGTAGTATGTAACAGCTACATACTGTTTTTACTGTAGGTATCTATCAGAGTTCCTCTATGCCTGGTTGATGTCAACACTGAGCCGCGCTGACAGCTCTCAAATGGCAGAAGAGAGAATAATGGAGGAACAACAGAAAGGCCGTAGTAGTAAGAAAACAAAGAAAAAGAAGAAAGGTATTTAGGTGTAGAGTGTGACTCAGACCTTTTTTTTCCCCTTCATGCAGCCATGTAGAATTAAAATTCAAAATGTATAGAGTCAACACTGATGTGGGTAGGAAAAATGTCCTGAAGTTTATGAAGGCTGAATGTAAAACTTTTTAACGAAAAAAGTCAGTCACTGCATAAGAATTGCCCATTTATTTATTTACTTACTTTTAAATAGGTCTTTCAGAAAAACCCAAACTCATTTGTACTAACTGCTTCACCAGCTGTGTTGTGTTGGATCCTGTGAGATGTAATTAACAGGTCCAGAGCAATTACCTTTGAAAAAATACTACCTTTCTACAGTCTATAATTCCTCCAGAATTATGTTTTTTGTGACAGTAGCTAGATTCAAAGACTAAACTTTCAGTGTACTTCTGTAATTTCTCTTTGCTTCAGAAGGTGTTCAAGCATGTTTCTTAATTTTAGAATGGTGTGTTGCCCCATTTCAATTCAGTGATGGTACTGTTGTGCAGAAGCCCCTTTAGAAACTCATGCTTTCTCTGGTGCATATGCATCAGAGAAAATGAGAATTTCCCTTCCTGTATCATAGTGGTGTGGCTGTGAGGTCAAAGCTGTAAGCCTGCTACCAAAAAGGCATCCAAAACCAGTGTCTAAATAGCATTTGATACAGATTTGCCATCCTTAAGTAGCTACTTAGATTGTGGTATATTGGAGTTATCTTAGTATTAACATTGCAAATAAACACCATGCAGAAGCTCGCTTTCGTTCTTTGCTATTCCTTCTTTTTTGTGTGTTTATGCTTGTCATCTTTTCAGGGGGAACAAACAATTATATATAAACAGCTCAAGGTCATTGTTCCTAGAAATTCAGAAAATTACTACTGTATTTTATACTTTTTAAGAAGGTGCCAAGTGTGGGGCAATTTGGCAGTAGTTAAACACTAGAAGCTAAAGGGGAGCTTAAAGGAATATTATCAGGATAAAAATCTTTCTTATTAGGACAAAAAACTTTAACCTTTTAAAGTTAAAAAAAAATCCATCAAGTAAGCAAACAGGCCTCTCAACTACAAGCTTTAAATTCTAGACTATTGTTTAGTGTTGTATAGTGACACGCTAATACCATTGACTGTCTGGACCAGTTTATTTCATTGAAGGCAGTATGGTGTTCATGTGTCTATTTTGAGATATTTTGTGTAATCAGGAGCCAGGTAAGCAGAAATGCATGTCCATGCTTTTTATGCTTCAGTTTTCTTTCATTATTTTAAAATATAGCTGAGAATTATGTCACTTTCTGAAAATTTGAAAGAACTGTTTTGATCTGAAATTAATATGTGCACTTACATTGAATAAAAAAAATATTTTTATGTGAAACTTGCAGTTCGCCCTCTCAGCAGAGAGATCACGATGAGTCAAGCATACCAAAATATGTGTGCTGGGATGTACAAGGTAATTTATTTGTGCTTGCTGAATAAGGGCTTCAATTTTTTTGTAATAGGAATCAAGCATCCATTGCATGCCTTCTTTGTTTTTAGTGGGACTGGAAATTAAGTTCAGGTTTATAATGTGATATGGTAAATTCTCTACTATTTTTGTGTCCTTCCTGTTATAGCTAAATCATAACTTTCATCTTGCTCACAAAATATGACAAAAAGCTAACACTTTTCACTATATTTATCCTTTCATTTTTAGACAATGATCGCATTTGACATGGATGGGAAAGTAAGAAAACCTAAGTTTGAACTGGATAGTGAACAAGTTCGATATGAGCACAGGTTTGCTCCATTCAACAGCGTCATCACACCACCCCCAGTGCACTACTTGCAGTTTAAAGTGAGTAATCTTAAAACATGGTGCCACTCATACTTTTATAAAAGTCATTTGCTGACCTGCTTTAGACAGTGTTGTCATTGTAAAAAGAGCCTTTAATATCTCAAAGTTCATATTGAAGCGTAAGTCAAAATGGCAAGGAGTTCTAGCTTTAGTTGTGTGCAAGGAAAATATATTGCTTTGAATTCTTACTAAAATTAGACTCTTACATGTTTAAAATTTGGTCTGATGTGGCTGTTTATGAAATGCTTGTGTTGGTTTGCATGAAAACAGAATCTCTTGAAAGTCTATTGACAGACTTTTTGGGTGTGGTTTATATAGCAGGATGGTTTTATTACTGCAGGAAGCAAAGAGGAAAACAAAACAAAAGTAATTTTGAGTGTTAAATCACAGAAGTGTTGGTTGGAAGGGACCAGTGGAGGTCTTGTCTTGTCCCGTCTCCTCCCTGAAGTAGTGTTATAGATCACATCAGCTGCGTCTTTATCTAGCAAAGTCTGAAAAATGTCAAAGGATGGAGATTTTCCAACCTCTTCGGTTAACCTGATCCAGTTACTTTTTCTGGTCCGTTTAGTCTTTGGATATGATTGAGGGTTCACCTTTTTTCCTAATGTCTGGTCTGAATTACCCAAGCCAGAATTTGTGGCCTTTCCCCCCAGGTTATATTGTCTGCCATTAGGAAGGAGCCTTTGTCTTCTGACAATTTTGTAACTGCCTTTCAAGTAGCTGTAGGCTGCTATTACGATTACCCATTAGCATCCCCCTTGTCTAACTGAGAAAGTCCAGGATTATTGACCTCTCCTTGTGGGTCACGTGCTCTAGGCCCCCAGCAATCCCCCCATCTCGGCATCCTTCTTGAACTGAGTGCGTCCGACACTGGATCAGTATGTCAGATGTTACAGCACAAATACTGAGTACAGGGTGATAACCTTCCTTGATCTGCTGGCCATACTCCTGCTTGTATAGTCCCATATGATGCTTGTCTGATTTGTAATAAGAGCACCTTGTTGGCTTGTATTCAACTTGGTATTCACAGTAACCCCGCTACTCATCCAGCTGGTTATTAGCCTCTACTGATTCGTGGGGTTATTCTGCCTCAGGTGCAGAAATTTGAACATTTGTTGAACTTAGATTTCTGGTGGCCAGACTTTAAGTTTCTAAAGGTCCGTCTGAACTGAAACTGTACTATTTTGTATGCCAGTCACTCTCCCTAATGTAGTGTTACGAACAGTTGTAGCGGAAATTAAGACTCGTGGCTTCCTCCTTGTCACTGAAGTTTTTTTATCACTAATCCGGGGAAAAAAAAAAGTTGGATTATATAAAATGAAATATTTATAGTTTCAGTATCTCACTTGCTGTAACTTGATTTGAGTGAACAGTATCATATACTTTTTTTTCTCCTGTTTTTCCTGTTACTTCACACTCTGCTGCATGGCACTATTAAAGCAAATGAATGACAAGTTGTTCAGGAGAGGGATTGTTTTATAAAGAGTACGAGAAGTTCATTGCATTTTGTGGAACTATGAAATAATCATTAAGCAGCATATTGCTGCTTGGTATTTGCCATTTTAAATAAAAGTTTTCAACTTCAGTATTTATTCTTAAAATACTATTTAGTTGACATAACTTTTTTCCTTGAATATAGTAATTTGTTTGCATTTAAGGTGGTAAAAATACAATTTGTTGGCAACTGATTTTAATATATATTTATATATTTCTGTAACACTCTAGGAAATGTCTGATTTAAATAAGTACAGCCCACCTCCTCAGTCATCAGATCTCTACATGGCAGCTAGCAAACACTTCCAGCAAGCTAAAATGATTCTTGAGAATATTCCTAATCCAGACTATGAGGTAAGACTGAAATACTGGAAAAAGGAGTATTTGCTCCTAATAGAGTAAGTGTTTGTTTTCAGCTGGATCTGCTTGAGATCCAAAGTGTACTTTGTTAAAATGCTGAGCAAAGCTGAGTGCTTTGATTAAGGAGCAGACAGAGGAAGGTGGTGGCATTTTACATAGTGATTTGTTTTAATACATTAGATAACGTAATCAGGGTTGTGCTCACTGTTCCAAAACCTGTCACTGCTGAGTATTTTGGATGCTAGATAGCAACTTAGTTCCTTCTTGCATGTTGCCTTCTGGTCCTGTTCTAAAAGCGTATCAGTTTTAACAAGAAGGTGACATATGCCTGCCTCACTCACCTGGAACCTGGTAATTCACACGTCCTCCTGAGAGGTGGGAAAAATAGGTTTGAACGTCATCAGGCTGAAAAGAGGATTGAGTTTGGCACTTGTTTCCTGGAGCAGTTTTCTCAGCACTGGGTTGTAAACACAGGTAGGAATTTCTCCCTCTTTGTCCATAGCCTAAAATCTAAGTGTTTGGAGCAAGGAGGACGCTTATTCTGTCACATCTGAGCAGGTTAAGAACAGTTATGGGATTAGGTTCTCCTGATAATTTAAGAGCCCTGCCTGTTGTCTGGATCCTAGTGGTACTCACGCATGAGCTATCTGATTGAGGCTAAGAGGGTAGCTAGAGGTGGTTTGAGTGTGCCCAGAGCACTTCCATGCAAAAAGCCACCAGTTTGATACTTGAGTTGCTGCTTCTCATTGTGTTTGGATCACACGGTTGGGGGTAGATGCCTAGAGCCTGTCTAAACCTTTATTTGGATGAGTGCCTCAGAACTTGCCATAGGTTAACCATTTTTTAACATAAGAATGGACAGCAGTGGTTTCTATGGTCTATTGAATAAAAAAAGTGACTCTTAAAATACTTCATTAAATTTAATTAATCCAGCTGTTATACTTAAAAGCAAATCCAAACGCACTGATCTCTGTAAAACTGATGCTGTAAGAGGACCTCTGTATTGTAGAGCATGTAAACATTGGAGTATTATCTTTGAAATAATTTTGAGGTCATATGCTTTCAGTTGAAAACTTCTTGCTGTTTTGTGTTTAGGTCAATCGAATTCTAAAAGTTGCTAAACCCAATATTGTTGTCATGAAGCTGCTGGCAGGAGGCCACAAAAAAGACTCTAAGGTAAGGAAATGCCAGCTGAATTGAATGTGAAATGTAGTAGCATTATAGGCAGTGCTACCACAGATCTCTTACAGCCGAACAAGCAGATTCAGGCCCTAGCTACTCTAACTCTTAAAAGAACTGGGAAAGTAATTTAATCCATTTTTCCCTTGGAAATAGTTTTTTGTAGTTACTTAAATATGGAAAACTCTTGTTTCTAAATGTTTGGGAAAAAAAACTCGGAAGTGCATGTGGGATAACATGTACAAATATGGGTATTCGTCAAGAGCAGGAAGGAGTAAGTGGTAGCAGTGTATCAGCAGCTCGTGTGAACACAATTGGGAGAGCGCTGGCTCTCAGGATTAGCGGGTGCCACGTGGGTCAGAGGGAGGAGAGGGCCTTCAGACTTCTGCTGAAGGCTAGGCACAGAAGAGTGAAGGAGCACACTGAAGAGGCGCACCAGCACTCTACAGCTTTGTGCTCATCACTACTGGAGAATGATTGGCATATCCAGAACTGGAATATTTGATTCAGATATTAAAGAGCTAGGATTATTTTTTTTCCATCTTTTGCCATTTAAAAGTGTTTCTTTTATCTGCAGGGTATCCCTCATTTTGAGTATTAAACTCAGTAGTACTGCTGTGTAATGTTTTAAATCTTTTCTTTCTAGGTTCCTCCAGAATTTGACTTCTCCCCTCATAAATATTTTCCGGTTGTGAAGCTTGTTTGAAAGACGAGATTATTGTTAGGGTACATGAAGCATAATCTGTGTATCAGATACCAGCTGTAGGATGGAATATCTAGTGCTGTACCCAGACTGAGAGGGATCCCCAGGATAAAAGAACTGTTACGTGGAATATCTGTAGTCTGCCTTCTTTACGTGATCTGAATGACAACTGCTGTGTTAAAGAAGTGGTTTGTATAAAGTTTTACGGGTGAAGCTGATTTTAATCAACTGTATTGTTGACGAATGTTGTATCCTAATTGACTTTATTACAGATTTAATCATAAATCATTTTTATGAATGAGCTCTGACAGAAAATGGTGGTTTAGGGATTTAATAACGTTTGGGACCGAATAAAAATAATGCAGTAGAGCCTCGTGTCTGATAGGCCAGCTGAGCTACTGAAATTCTGCGAGTTTCCGTATTTTTGCCTAAATTGCATCAAAATTGCTGACTTTGCACGTAGAAAGACTGGGTTCTGTTCTTACCAAGTCCTGCAAGCTAAAACAACATTTATAGAAATTAAGAGCAGATGAAAACTAGTCATTTAGCTCCTACTGCGCTGAATTCGGTGAATTTTGTTTTACTGAAGTCAATTGTCTAGGAGGTGTTTTATCTCAAATGTAGGAGAAGTCCTTGAAGATAGTGAGAAATGGAGTAAGTTATTTGTAGTTGCAGTTTGTTCCGTTGTCTTTATTCTTAGTGGTACTGGAGAATCTGCGTAGCAGACACTGAATAGTCACACAGGAACACAAGACATGAGGAATGTATTTTAATTACTCTGGAACTTTATTTCCATCCTGTTGTTACTTTGCCATTGCAAAGGAGGGATTGCCAGTTTGTTGCATTGCATTCCAAGTCGGCTCTTGCATGACCTTCATTCTCTTGTTTTGACTGCAATGCTGCTGCTGGATCTTACTGCCTTCTGTAATGGTTGATATAGGTAGAAATCCCAAACGGGAGGAGCCCCAAACCTACCCTTTTGTTCCGAGAACAGTCCTTTCTCTTGTGCTTCCAGATGTGAAAGAATAGAGATAAACTGTTATGCTGAGCAGCCTTCTGCTACAAGAGGGAGAAAAGAAGTTAAAAAAGCTGACTTGCTCTTTGATAAACCGTACTGCCAAGTCTTACCTGGGCCATAAAGGCAAATCCTCCAGGTTTGACAATGTTGGACAGGACAATTCTTCATTTTGGTGCAAAATGGCTTCCTCCATAGTGATGAGCTTGTAACTCCCTCTTGACCATGCACGACATTTGTTTGTGTTTTTCCTAACATACAGTTGTACTGTGGAGTAATATCCCTTTAACTCCATTACCTAAGCAGCAGCGCTGCTGAGCTAGAGCTGGAAAACAATGAAAAAACTGAAGTGGAAAACCCACTTGTCTGCCAGCAATTTGCACCTTATTGAAATAAGCAGGAGTACTGCCCCTGAAGACATGCTTTTTCCTGATTTCTCTGCTTAAGGAGGCTGCATACCATTTTACATGTTTCCTTATCGTCATGATTAATATACTTCAATGCTTCTGGATCGTTGCCAAAGGAATGAAAATGCTGGAAAATGTAGTTGTAAAGATGGCAAACTGGTTCTAGTGCAGGGCGCTGACAATTCATCTGGCTTTTGCTGCCACCTTGTAAACAGTCACAAAAATCCTTCCCATCTTAAAAATTTTAAACTACATCACAGCAGCTCAAGGACAGCCTTTGGTATTTCTCCAAAGGAAGCAGCAAGTAAAAGAGAAACCAACTTCCACATCATTTATAGAACTAAGAGAACAGGAATGATCATCTTTCCCATTTTCATTAACAGTAGACAAGGATGAACTGTACAGAATAAGGTGAATACACAGTAGAAAAGATTATTTTTATTTTAAAATGCTTATCTGAAATGGATCAGGCTTAGTTTTTAAAAAAACATCAAGGACAAGTGTTGATTTAACCCCAAGATGATTACAGCAAAGCAGCTTTCCCTGCCTCATGCAACTAAAAATTCTAGTGATAGACAACACTACATAAACCACAGTTCCAAATGAATCTCGTTTTGTTCAACTGAAAGTCTTTTAATTTTAGAATTGTGTATAGTAGACATACAGGCTCCTTGTCTACTAGAAATCCACCCCCCTAGCTACATTCCTGTGGCACTTGAAGCCACTGAGAATGAGACTCTATTCCTTTATGCTTTTGAACATTGCTCTTAGGCAGGTTTTCAGACCCCTGACTGTCTGAGGTGTTACAAGTGTGCTTTGTACACAGGTGGTCTTGTTTATGAAGAGAACAACGTCTAGCTGGCTAGCAAGAAGCCCAGTCAGGCTTGGGTACTGTATAGAAATACAGCCAAAACAATTTGTTTTAAAATAATTCTCTGGCAATATATTAATTACCTTAGGGATTTTGTTTGTTTGTTTGGGATTTTACCAGTCTCAAGTTAAAACCATTCATTCAGCTTGAATACAGAATTTCACTGCACATTTTATGCTGTTAGAATATACTCTAACAATCACAATTACATTCCTGATTAACTTCATCTCAGCTATGTAATTGTTTACAGAGTAAGTCCTTAGAAAATGTCCCCTTTACTCAGAATATGTGTAAACATTTTGATGTTAAAACATGCCATTATTTGCAAAAAAATAACTTCATAGCCCAAGTTTCCCAATACTTGTCACTTAGAAGAGATGCTCATACCTCCTTTTCTCTCCTGCTTAGAAGCATTTGTTTTCCTGGCTGTATTGACTGTAGTAGTCCAACCAGTTAAGTCCAACTTAAATGGTGAAAAAACTGGAGTAACCAAGAACTCAGTAATGGAAGTTAGTGCTTTTCTTAGAAGAATTCAAGTTACACGTGACAAGTCTATCAGTGAACTGTTAACATATTGAGGCTTAATAGGCACCATTTGACTTGAGCTCTGCCTTTCACTTGATAACAACTAGTAATCCTTTCATACACAAAAGAACCAACCTTCCACTTGTATATTTAGGCATCTTGAAGTACAGGAGTTGTAAACTAGTACACTGAGGAATGACACACCACAAAAGCAGTTACAAAATGAAGTGTATTAAGAGAAAGCCAAGACAAATTCGTATTTTCTTAAATGGAATTGCTGGTTGGAAAGTTACTCATGTCTGTCTGCTCCCATGGTGTCTCAAGGGAGGTTGGTTCATACTCACAAAGAGTGCTCCAAAGACAGGTGTCAGTCCTGAGAACAGACACAAATATAATCTCCAAAACAGCTGGCCACACGCAATGTAGGTTGGATTGCAGTTAAGGGTGCCTTAGTGGTAGTAGAGGGTATTTTAGGTTATTGCAAGTAAACTAGTTTCTAGTTTACATTCAACTAGTTACAGAAAAGACAAAGACTACAGAACATTAGCAACACGATATGTTGTGCATAACATAGGACTTCACAACAACTACAGCTTCACATGTGGGAAACAATGTCCGGTAAATGCATATAGTCTGGCTTACCTTCTTCAGAAGTCTGGCAGAGAAGATTAGTCACTTGGAACAGCTGAGATTGCTGTTCTACAAGGCAAGCATTTGCCTTTCTACTTTTCAGCAGAAGATAGCGGCTGCATGGAGTAAAGGGTGGTCGTAGCACGCCATTTCAGATAGCTTTTGTCATGAAAAGTTCAGGAGTTTGGATTTTTACACTCTCATCTTGTGCAAGTTAGTGGTAACTGAACCATACCATAGTACCGATCTTGTGAACAGGAGTCCAGCAAAGCTTTCAGAAAAATCTTCCTGCTAATCTCTTAATGAGAAGACACTATTGTCAGAATTTTTTTTTTTTAACTTAAAAGCCAAGAACACAACCAGCACAGTGTTT
Source organism: Fulmarus glacialis (assembly GCF_000690835.1). Classification (NCBI taxonomy): domain Eukaryota; kingdom Metazoa; phylum Chordata; class Aves; order Procellariiformes; family Procellariidae; genus Fulmarus; species Fulmarus glacialis. Next base: position 3,819 of record NW_009206949.1, on the reverse strand, counting down.
CAGCCTGGCTACAGGTAGTGTAAGCTAGCAATTTCATTTAGGAAGCCCTGGAAAATATATCATACTGCATAATATCTGAGGACTACAGTCATGCTTTTTGACTCTATCTACATTGGAGTGAAAAGGTGCCAGAACAGGCACAAGGGTAGACTGCAGCGTGGGCCATTTTTCATCCTTCCCATGTTTCGTCAAGGTAAGTTAGCTCCTCTTGAAACTAGGCTGGGGATTTCTCTACTGCATCGCTCAGGGGAGAGATCCATCCTTGGCAGAAGACTGTCTCATCTACCACCAATCCACACATATTGTTATTGTAGTTACTACACTTATTACTAGCTGGTTTCAGTTTTATAATCGGTAGGAAGGAAAGAGTCATTGCAGAGATCTAAGATTTTTTTTTCACCACTGAAACAGTACTAAAACTTCACAAGAAAATACTACTTCATTTGGGCCCTTATTGAAGCCTTGAGGAGATAATCAAAACATTCTCAGATCACTTTGCGCTCATCATTGCTGCATTTATATGAAGAGGTGATTAAGTTGCATCATGAACCTCCTTTGTTCACAACCTCTGTCGTTCTTCACCTTGCTCAGATAAGTGGTTCTTCATATCTTCAGGATTTTGAACTAATTACGAAAAAAGAAAAAAGTACAGAAATCTCGTAAGAGGTAGAAGTGATAGTTCTTCATCTAGAAAACAATCTACAACACAGCAGGAGAAATTCTGAAAGTACTGTATAGCATAGCAAAGCTATAGATACTGTCCCTCCCCACCACATCTTAAACAGTAGCATCAGTGATAGCTACACAGAAAGTAGGTCAGACTGTCAACATGAGGGAAAGCTCAAAGACAAATTAGCTAGCTCTATCTGCTACAGGATACCATTCAAAATATCATCTTAAAGTTTTCAGCATGTGGTACTTAGCTTAAAACTTTTTTTTTCTTTTTTACCATTTTCAATCCCTGCAAGTGCTGCTTGCTTGTCCGTTTCTGATTCAGCTTCATTCTCATCTAAATTGTAATCAACATCCTTGTCCTGGTTCAGTGCTTCATGTTCCTGTTTGTCTGGAAAAATGTTAAAATTAATTAGTTTTATGCTATACCATAAGGTCATCTGTCAAGAAACAGTTACTGTAAAAATCTTCCACAGAATTTACTTGCTGCTGAACGAATTGCTGTTCAGAGTAGGATTTTGTATTACCAACACAGCTTTTGCTGTAAATATTGTCTAAAGAACTAGATAAAAGACAGGATCTTTGGGGATTTGGAAAGAGTAATAAAAGTCAGCACTCAGATGGACAGAAAGGAAACGCATTAAACAATTTCAGAATACATTAAAGGACAGCCTAAGGAAGAGTAAAACCTGAGCCAATGCTGAAAAAAAAGTTGACCGTGGTGTTGCTCTTCCATGTATCACCACCACCACTAAAACGTATCTCAGCTTCCCCCCTTCTGGTTTTAGTTTGTCCACCAAGCAGAAAGCAGTGAATAGAGCATTTAAAAAAAAAAAAAAAAAAAAAGTATTTTATGACATGCTAACTTGACACAAAAGTGCTTTTCTATAAGAGATTTTCTTCACCCAGTCATTAATTCATCTCAAGCAACTTTTATTGACTATCTTAAGATTTCTTTATATAAAGAGCTCAGAAGTAAAGGAAACATTATTTCTGATTGCCAAACTACCACCCTTATTTTTCAGTTAACCAGCCAGAAGAAAAACATAACGGCATAGAGGTATAAGCATACCCCAGTTAAGAGAGGTCGGAGTCTCTGGTTCGGAACGTTCTCAAGCCAAGCCCTCTAACTAGTAACTGGCTTAGAAACAGACTTGAAAATTTTTAGCCTTATGTTGTCCATGTTCAGACCACCACATCAAATACATTTTTACAATTATAGACCTAGAGGTCTCAAACTTCTAAAAGAAGCTTTTATTGAAATGAGAGAGGATGCTCAGAGAACATAGAAGAAATCTTTTCCTACTTTAGGTTCCTGTGGCTACAAGGAACCTATGCAGTAAGGTATGGTATTTTTGTTGAACAATCAAGCCTGAAGAACATCCTGCTACTCTTTCTAGCTCACAGAAACTCTGACCTTTCACAGGCTACATGGCAGAGTTTTTTCTTGCACTAATTGTTGGATGATTTTTTTACCTAATCTTTCTGCTATTTACTTCCATTAAAATGGAAGCAGTTTAGGTAACTTACGTATTCACATCTCTCTGGGAGACAGCCTGCTCTGGCCAGCATCTTTTTGGAGCCGTTGGAAAAATACTACTTTAGCAATGCAGATGAGATTATTTAACCCTGCCAAGTTATCAACAGTGTTAACATCATTACTCATGATTCTATGAATGCGTTTACTAGAAAAGCGTAAACAGCATTTTTTTGTGGGCACCAATTCCTGCTCTGACTGCCATAAGGCTTCCTCATTACTCTGTCTGGGCTACTGGGTCCACCTGAGACTGAGTTCCTCAAGACAGACAGAGGGACGTCTAGCTTCTGGTCAGGTTTAGGCATGACATCAATACTCTACTGCTGGGAGCTGTGGAGACACGTGGTTCAGGGTCACGTGTGGTAGATGCCACAAACTGCACCTTTGCAACATCTGATCTGCAGTTTTGCAGAGTCAGAGTAATAAACTTCAGATACCTGAAGTCTTATGTCAAGTTTTATTCATGCTAGCTTATTTTGAAATAGGGATAGCTAGCATTTACACAGACACTATAAAAAGACTATCTGCAAAACGTCAATACCTAGTATCTCTCTACTCATCAATGCTTTGGATAGTTAACGTCTCATCATTTTCAAATGCATCATATTCCTATAAAGCCTCAATACCAGAAAGTTTCGGGGCTTGTGCAGCCAATGGAGAGACAGACAGGAAGGCTGCTATGGTGATGCAGAAGAACCCGGCCTGGTAGCTCCATGTTGCGCAAACAGAAGCCTCCATCTTTACCCACTGACTGTAGAAGCCTGTTGGGGACTGACTAACCTTTTACATCTCACACTAACCTTTATGAAACCTTACACTAAGTCTGGCCAGCTGCCACCGTTGTTGCAGAAATCATGCCCTATTCCACACTTTCATTTCTTTACTGTTCTTAACAATACATGACATGCTACCAACCAGCCTTCCCAGGGGGCAAGTCATCCTGCTTAGTATCGTAATTCAGGAGCTGCTCCCTCTCAATTTCTTCACTGGCAGCGTGCTCTGCTGCCGGCTGTAATGCATCTTGCCCTACTACACGTTTTTCATCTTCAGGTGGATTCAGCTCCTTCTCTGACTCGGGCAGCATCTCCTTATGACCTGCAGCAGCCTCGAGTGAATCCTGTGGGTTTTTCAGTTCACTAGAAAGCTTCTCTTCTTCTGCCTTAGGCTCCTGTTTTCTGATGTCAGCTAGGCCATTTATTCTTTCTGTAAACAATTAAAATGATTCTGCGTGAAAAACCTAATGCCTTTCAGTGGTGGCACAAGTTAAAAACCGTTAATGAATACTGCTTTATCTTTCTCATTCAATTCTTGTTTTTCCTCTGGAAGAGTATCAACCACATCAGTTCCAAAGAGAGAGACAAAGAAGACAACCCATGTTTTTCCTACTGGGAACAGCTAACGGATGAGACTTGTAGAGTCTACTGCGGCATTGTTTACTGTCAACAGATTCACGCTTCTACCTACTTAAAATTTTGGTATGTGCAGTTAATAAATTGGGCAGGTAAAACAGAGCAGTTGAAACAAAAATTGCAGTGTGCTCTATAAGCATCAGGGTTCTGTGTGTTACATTTCGTTACTAACAATAGAATCATAGAATCACAGAATCATTA
>NW_009206948.1:0-2811 GCF_000690835.1 Fulmarus glacialis | reverse complement strand
GTTAGCCAGCAGCTCCAGCCTTACTTCAGCACACGGCTGAGGTGTTCCGTCTCCCGCCCGGGTGACTGCACCGATGTTAAAAATCTGGAGGGGACCTGGAGGAGTTTTCCGTAATTCCAGTGGTAGTTTACTGCTGTTATCACAGCAGAGCCTGGTGTGGGAAAGCAAGTTACATTCTGTCAAACTTTATTCCCCTGTGTAGTAAATAGAGGAACAAACTTTATGATGTGATTTAGACGTGCACATCAAGCCACGGAAAGCTTTGTACCTCAGTGCAGCTCTCAAAAGACAGTAGCAAGCCGTACAGAAACACCGTGAGTTAAAATGAAGTGTGAAATTCCTGACGAGATCGAGCCAGTGAACCAGCTCAGTGAAGGGGAGCAGACTTTAACTTCTGCAAATGAGCTGTTTGATTTGGGGGGGAGGGCACTGGAATCTGTACAAACGGTGGGTAAGACCCTGTCCCTTGCACATTTCAGTGGGGCTGGTGTTTTCTCAGAAGGTCTGGTATGTTGTTTTGAGGCCGCTTTAAAAACGGAGCTCTGATCCTTCCAGTTTTTAGGAAGTTGCTGCTTCGCTTGGAGCACGTGTTGCACGTACTCATTGGAACATCTGCATTGGCAGCTGCCTCTGTTTATAAAGACAGGCAGCCGACTCCAGCCAGAGAGCACAAAGCAGCACAAACATAGAAACAGGAAAAAAAATATGCTTGCTGGGTTGGCATAGCTGCAGAATGCAAACAGAGCTGTCAAATAGGGACAGTCTGAGTACAGCAGTATAAACAATGATGCATTCATGATTTCTAGTGTGCAAAACCCCTTTCATTTCAGAATGGAGAGATTTAACTTCATTAAAATGAGAAACTTGCCATTTTTTGAATTCTAGATTGACTCACAGATCTCAGTCTGAGGTTTGAAGGTGAGGGGCTGAACACCTTTGCTCTGGCTCCTGGCTTGAAGTGTTGAGGCTGCTAAAGATTTATCAGGGGCTTTGTCCGGGCCTGCAAAGTACTGAAGAAATCTAAAGCAAAAGGCTGTTTTCTTTTTTTTTTTTTTTTCTTTTTTTTATTTAGTGAAACTGGCAGCTTTGCAAAAGGAAGTTTCCGGAAATCACCATCTTAGGGAGAACTAGTATTTCCTTGGATTGTTGCCTGTAGTACATCATTTGAGCATGAGGACTATTCTCTTTGCCTGGTAATTATGAGGGAATTCCTGCTTTGGGGAGAGGGAATGGAAACAAAAGTGCTTTGAACACACAAGAATATTCTCAGTGAACAAACAAATATTAATGCTATTTTTTTGGGAGGGTGCTATTATGAAACATGGAGAATATTAGTTAACTACAGTGTGGCCCTTCTAACGTGCTTAATTTTTTCTCCTCTAAGATCATACCTTCTTGTTTTTATTTTGAAAATCCAAATCCCATAATATCTGTGATTTCTGTTAATTTAAAGAGGTGGTTTACTGACAGAAAACAGCAGACTTGGGCCTCAGAATTTTACACAGCTGATTTTTTTATTAAAACTGAACTCTGCAAAGAGGGAGGCTTCTGTGTTATCCCAATGCTCTTATGATGCCCTGTATGTTTCCAGCTGTGTATTCCATAGCCCCAGTCCAGCTAAGCAATACAAATTGCATTGAGGCATTGCGTTTCTTTCTTATCTCAATGCACACCATCGCTCAGCACGCATCCTTTGCTTTTTATGCCTCTGCTAAACTACACAGTACTGCTCCTTTCTCCCGGACACCTTACCTTCCTATTGTAACACGTGCTTCATGTGCCGAGCTTGGTGTGGCTGAGGACTCAGTGCCTCTTTCAGTGATGGCTTCAGTAGTATACTGCAACATTGCTTTCCATCTGCTTAACGTCTTACAGAACAGTACGTAACATTTATACAACCTCTGTCATTCTGTGAGTTTTTTGCAGATAAGTAGTATTATTGTTCATACCTTAGGAGAGAAAATAAGTAATCTCTTAATGTTGCTTTCAGTAATGGAAGCAAAGTTGGGTTTAATTATACACCGTGCCTAAGAAAATGGCACTGTCGCTTCTAGGTATTTGCTTCAGTAGAAATAGTTGCTCACGGCCCCACGTAAGGTATGTGTCAGTGGTAGCTCCTCATCTGGTGTTCTGCAGGCTCAAAAGGGTTTCCCTGCATCTAAGTCTTACATTGACTGCAGTATAAAAATGACCCTAAACCCAATTTTTTTAATTTTATAAGACAGGTTTATTTTGCCTGTTCTCAAAGTTAGGCAGAATAAACTAGAAAAAGATACATGGGTAAGTCATCAGGGCTGGAGCAAGAAAACCCAGCACATGGACAAAGAGATAAATGTAAGACTTAAAGACATGTATATGGCCAGAGAAAAACAGTTAAGTGTTGGAAACAAGACCGCAACAGATTTTGTTCGCCAAGGAAATATATGAGGTAAGATGACAGGTGGAAAGAAGGTATTTGATAAGGGCTTCGAGTTTCCAGAGCTGTGCATAATCCATTTCTGTTTTGCTTTTTTCGCACTTAAAGACCGCGTCAGCCAGATGCAGCCCAGCGCTAACTAAAGCTGGCCAGAAGGCGAGCCCCCTCCTCCCACGCAGCCTCCCGTTTGCTTCACGCACGTTTTTTCTTCTGCAGACCCACGGCTGTGGCTGTAACCCGCCCGCTCGCTGGACCCCGCGCCCCAGGTAACGTTACTGCTCCGGGATCAACCCCCCCCAGCTTTGCCCCCCTGCAGAAGGCAGACCGCCCCCCGCTCTGCACAAGCCTCGGCCCCAGCGCTTCCTGCTCCCTCTCCCAGATCGGCCCCAGCTGCC
>NW_009206947.1:439-833 GCF_000690835.1 Fulmarus glacialis | reverse complement strand
ATTTCTGGGTGTATTTCTCGCTGCGGAGCCGCGGGGGTGACACCTGATGATGGTTTTAAGCACGTTGTTATTTGCCCCGGGCTCTATAGGAAGCTGCGTTACCGTATGGAATCTATATAGGACGGCAAAAGTTGCTGCGATTAAAATGGCTTAAAATCCCCGGTGCGAGCTCGCCGCCTGGGATCCTGCTTTCCGATGGCGTTGCGTGGGGAGTTTTCTAGATTTTTGGGGCGGTTTCTTGCTTTTGCTGTATTGGAAGCAACTGGTTTGAATGGCCGTGGAGCGTAAATCCCGGGCTGGGGAGGGCGGGGGCCCGGCCGGCTGCCGGATTATATCAATATCCCCGTGTTTGGCCGGCGGCCGGGGGGCGGGTAAAGGTTATATTTCCCATTTT
>NW_009206947.1:0-299 GCF_000690835.1 Fulmarus glacialis | reverse complement strand
TCCCAAATACCGGCGAGGAATAAGGAATAATTAAAAGGGACTGGATTTGGGATTTGTAGCAAACGGCCGCTAACGATGATTTAATGAATCCCAGCAAGGGGGGGTGAATTAAAAAAAGGGGCTGGGAGAGGAGCTGATGTTGCATCCCGGTTTTGGACCCGGGCTGATGTTGAGCCTGGAGAAAGGCTGGAGGGATGAGTGGGGTGGGAAAGCCCTGGATCGGGGCCGAATCCCACCGGATTGGGACGTTTCTGAGCCCGGGGCGCCGAGCAAGCGAGGGGCATCGCGGTGGGGGCAAA
>NW_009206946.1:0-28489 GCF_000690835.1 Fulmarus glacialis | reverse complement strand
GGAGCAGCTGCTGTGCACGGAGCCCAAAGCCCCCGCAGGCCTGGGTTAAACGGGGAAAGCCCGATCTCGTGGGGGTTTTTGGTTGCAGCACCATGTTTGTACGTGGGGGAATGAAGCGCTTTCAGCGTAGCTGTAGATCCCTTTGAAGGAGGTCCAACGGCAGAACTTCTCTAACTTACAGTTTTTAATTAATGTTTTTGAGACTGGACTCTTGAGGGAAGTGACAGTGTGTGTTATTTATTTCAGGAAACTTTATTCTTCATTCATTTACATTTTAATGTGTTCTAGAAATTATTTAAAACCTTAGACATTTAAAAATAAATGTGTCGTTCTCAGCAGATAATGTTAGGGATGCAGAAAGAGAATGTATTTAAATGATAACTTTTTCTGATACCTGCTTAACTACACTTCCAGCTAAATGAAAGGTAGGACAGTGTGATGTCGTGGAACGAGGACGAAAGACAGCAGTGAGAGTTGTCAGGGCCCTGAGCACACCTTGCCTGCCCTGAGCAGCCTCACCCGGGGCCTCTGCCTGTGCCCACTGCCCAGGAGCCCTGTTTCAGCTCAGCCCTGAGCCTTCGGTCCCTGCCTCAGCTGTGCCGTGGGTATAGCCTCGCCACCAGGCCAGCCTCTGGCCCTGTCTCCTGGATGGACCTTGCACCTATGTTGTAGCCTTGTTTCCAGCTCTGTCTCTGGCCCCATCTGCTGCTGCTCCTGACTGGACTCCTTGGGTGGACCCTGGACCTAATTCATCTCCTCCACTTATGTGGGGTACTGTCAGTGGACCCTGCTTTGCCCACCTGGTTCAGGTCTGTTGGGACTGGACCCGGGTCCCTGAGAGCACCGCCTGTGCTGTGGTCACCCTGGGCTCCTGACTTATGCCCTTGTAGAGGATTCCTTCTCTTGCTGCTCCAGATAAGAATTTGTATTAGAAAATGATTTTTTTTTTAAGTCTTTTTCTGCCAAAATACAAGTCCATGTGAAACTGAAAGCTGAGTTTTAATAGATAAGAGAGAAGCACTTTTTTTTTAAATTGACATATATTTTGTCTGTAAAAGATATGTTAATTAATTTTTTTTCCCCCAAGAAAATCTCTCAGACCAAAGAAGAAACCACCTTGCTTTGACCGTAGCTTGTGTGTTCTGTGAACAAGCTTATTGAGAAACTCTTTCTGATGTGCACTTTGATAAGTTGCTTGATAATTCTCTTACTATTTTGTAGTCGCCTTTAGGCAGCAGAAATGGAAAAGCTCTGTCTCCACACAAGCAAAAATGCCTCCTTGTGATTTTGTACCTGAAAAATATGAAGTAAGTCATACATATTACACTGAATTTAAGTAAGACTGCATTACTAGATCTGAGTGATAGGCTCATCTGCTATAGTCAGTGCATTAAATAGGTTTATAAAATTTGCTTGTTTGGGAAAAAACCGATTATGTTACAACCAGGATATAACCTATAGATGTACCTGTGTGACAATTCTGTAACTTAAGGCTAAATTGTTGATTTGTAAAACTTTAAGGAAGAGATAAGTGCTGAACAGCAGTCTTATTTCAAAAGCTGAGTTTCAGAGGCTTGTAGAACCCTCTGTGTGCCAGAATTTTTAAAAATCTTAGTTCTGTGAACAACCGCTGTAGACAGCTATGTAGTCTGTATGATCTACTACAGCTCCATTAGTCTGGATCTTTAGAAAGCATAAATGGATACTGACTTTTTTTATTCCACTCAGTCCTATTCATATGAACGTATGCAGAAGATTCGTGAACAAAATATTTCTCCTTCATTGCGAATGTATTACAAGAAGCCATTGTTGCTGCATCAAGGACATATGCAGTGGTTGTTTGATTATAAAGGACGAAGATACCTTGATCTCTTTGCTGGAATTGTTACTGTCAGTGTTGGTCACTGTCACCCGTAAGTTTGCTGCTGTTTGATTTATACTATAAAATAGAGGAAGAGATATCTATGTTGGTTTTGTTCTTTGTTAATCTGTGGCACTGTGAGCCTAAAACCAGAATATAATTCACTAGATGGTCATGTATGTCTTATATTAAGGTCAATTTCCACTATGTTTTGAATAATTAATTTTGTCTATTTGTTCATCTCTCTGGCAAATGACCCAGTGTCTGCATTTTCAGAATTTGTAACAGTAGGTGTGTACATGTATGTGTGCACGTGTGTTGAATTAAATCCCTTTGTCCCTTCTTGTGCTACACGCAGGAAGGTAACTATGGCTACCCAGAAACAGCTTGCTCGCCTGTGGCATACCACTAATATCTACATGCACCCGTCAATCCAAGAGTATGCTGAAAAGCTAACTTCTCTTCTTCCAGATCCACTTAAGGTACTTTGCTTCTGGCAGGAGCAGGGGCTGGTGAAGGGGGTGTCTGTTTATAAGAAATATTTAGTATAAAAATATTTATTAAATAAATGAGAGCCATGATATCTGTGGAGAGAAAACCTGTGCGGGGACTACAGACCGTCAGATAAAGAGAGCATGATGACCCTCAAGGCCTTTTCTTTAGACCAAAATATAGATAAGTATAATATCCCAAACTCTTGTTCTGTTTGTTCTCTCCTTCCAGTTGTCACTGTGAAGGGGCATTAGCAGCTTAAAAATTACTGAAGGAACTAAGATGATGTTAACTATTCTTATACGTAGCCAGCCTTAATTTATTTGATCTCATGAAAATTAACAGTGAGAAGTATTTGGCAGTGCTTTGTGTAGTGAGGTTTACTGATATTTAAATAAATAAACCACATAAATATCACGTTTCATATGCCCAGAAATAGTAAGAAAAATATTGTATTTGCTTTCAGGTAAAATAAACTGGATATCAAATGAAGTTAGGTTAGCGGAAGAGTGTGAAGCTATCACAATCTTAAAAATGGAAGGAGAGTTAAAAAAAAATTTAAAAATGTAAAGTGTCTGCATAGTTTAAGCAGTGGAGAATCTCAGTCACTTCTGAAAATTAACTTTAACAGCGGTGACACTAGAACTTGAGCTGTTTTTAAATCTCAGAACTTGTATTCAGGATATTCCCTTAATTCTCATTTGCTCGCAATAAGCAAGCTCTGCTTACCTCTTCTGTTCCATGGTTGTGTCTGTGTGTGTCACTCCTAGTAACTAACATGCAGGGGCACTGTACAGCCCTTTTTACCTGTGTGAAGGTTATTTCTATTCAGTCAGTCATGCTCAGTTTGATGCAGACACTTTCATTTTTCTTTGAATCACTATTCCATCTTAGGAAAACCTGAAGACTCCAACTCTTAAAGATTTTCTGTAGTCTCCCTGAATAGATCAGCTTGATCTTAGTTCTCAATTGTAGTGTATGGACAACATTAAGTTTATTATGGTGAAGTCACCTTGTGGTAGTGATAGGTTATAGCTCATAATCTACTAAGTGACATGATCTGATGCCAAACAAGAAGATGGTGGTTGTGCGCCGTACTGATCCTAAACATTCTGCCATAGGTGGTTTATCTAACCAACAGCGGGTCAGAAGCCAATGATTTGGCTATGTTCATGTCAAGGCTATATACTCGTAACTTCGACATCATCTGTTTCAGGTAATGGTGATAGATCTTTACAAAATTCATTTTGTGTGTGATCAGTCTCTATACGCCTAAACCGAGAAATAATAGAGAACTCTGTAACACCAGATCTGCTGAGGAGAACACTATAAAATTATTTTATTTGACAAAGAGGAGTAAAACACCAGTTGAAGATTTTATACAGTATATTAGGACTAGTTTGCATACAAAACACAACCTGCAATTTTTTGTTTTTGTTGTTTAGAAAAGGGTCTAGTCTCTGTGTTCAGGGTGTGCTGCCCTTGGTGGGGGTACAAAGGTAGCTCTGGAATAGCAGCGCAGTGAACCGCAGCAGGGAACTGCTCTGGCTGAAAGCTAACCTGGCGGAAGGATTTTTTGGTTTGTTTGTTTTGCTGCCTTATTTTTCTGCCAGATCCCTGAACCATAGTTCACTGCACAGTTACACAAACAGCTCTTCTGGCTTAACGACAGAGGTGGTGCAGGGGTAAGTACTATGTAAGCACCAGTAAGTAGTTCTTCTCTTTACTGTGCATCCCAGGCGGCCTCAAATATTAGAATAGAAGGCCTTGTTATGAAAAGCTCTATTTTTCTGTTATTCTGTTCAGCAGAACATTGGGTACCCACCTAGCTTGTATATTCTCATTAATGAACTTTTGATTTGTGTATAAAACTGGCAGCAAACCACCACGTAGTTTAATGATTGGCAGCATCTGTTGGAGAGCAGCAGTTCCCAAGATTCAAAGAACAGAGATGTTTGCTCTGTAGGGCTCAGGTGCTACAGCAGAACTTCATGAGGCACTGTCTGAATTGCTGTTGGATCCATTCATTGTTCTCTTCTCCTTGCAAACATTGCCTCACAATTTTAATGTTTGAAATTTCAGGAAACCAATGCAGATGGGCAGTCATGGGTCTTCCAAAACCACAGCAAAAAATGGCAGTAGGAATCTTTTTGTTTTGAGTGTAACAATGTACATTTTCCCCAATAATTTGTAGCTCCGAAGCATGCCTTCTCAGAACTAATGTTGCTACAGTCTCTTCTTGGAAATGAGTGATGTTCATGTGCTTCTTTTGTTTGCACAGGGGAGCATACCATGGAGGCAGCCCTTACGCGCTGGGATTGACATCTATAGGTTCTTATAAGCATGGTGTTGCCAATGGCTTTGGCTGTTCAACGGTGAGATTTTTATTATTTTTTTAAAATAATTTGGGTAACTAACAGTTTATTTGAATATTTCAGCAATTAATAAGTTTTCTATCCTCAAAGTGCTTTGTGGTCACTAACTAAACTGCAGTGTAGCTGTTCCTGCTGTGTAAGCACCACAAGAGCCATAGTCCTCTTTCCTTCTCCATATAGTTACTTATGCTAATTTGGAGTCGGGACAGCCATAACATGAGTGGACATGATTTACAGTGCTTTAGTCCTGCTTGGTGCTTGCATGGAAGTCTATGTAAGGTGCAAAATAATAATGCTCAGAACCCCTTTTCTCAAGTTTGTTTCGGCAAATCTGTGCAAAGCTGCTTTCAGCTGGTCTGAAGTAGATCCTCCCCTGGAATGAAAAAAAACCTATGTCCTTCATCTCAGTGAGACAGGAGACATAGCTGTTAAAGAGATCCATTGGGGATAAATGGTAATACGTTATCTCCCTGCCTTTAAGCAGATGGGAATGACTTTCTGCCTGCTAGAAGCTGTCATTGGCTGCTCTGATTTGTATTGGTGATAGCTCAGCCACAGCACTGGCTATAGGAAGGCTCCTTTATAGCAGCCTCCCAACCTGGCTTGATAAATGAGTTGCCTGAAGTCACGCAGTGTTTCAGCAGCAGCCAGGATGAGAAGGCTGGAATTCCCAATTTCAAGCCGGTAATTACTCTGCTAGATCTGCCTGCCCTCCTGTATTTTGCAGATTTTTATCATACTTTGGATTACTGAAGTACTACTAAAAACTCTAAAAATGTTGCTATTACTCTTAGATAACCAAAACTGCTGACTAACTTAAAGAACAAAACAAAGGAAATCATCGAGTGACTATAGCTGCAGTAGTCTAAACTTGTTTCCAAAACTTCTGTCTCTGTTCTACCAGTCCTTGAGGGGGAAGTTTGGTATTATTCCACAAGTGATCTTCAGACAAGTGTCTTGAACTAGGTGTGCTCTTTGACTCTAACAGACTTTTTAGTTTTTTTCGTTAGTCATCCCTAAGTATAATCAAAACATCTCTTAGAAAGGTGTTGTCAAATCTGTAGCTATTTCTCTTATGCTTGACAGACAATGTTACCAGATGTTTTTCGTGGTCCATGGGGAGGCAGCCATTGTAGAGATTCTCCAGTGCAAACTGTTCGAAAATGCAGCTGTTCGGAAGGTTGGTCAATGACAAAAAGTATTTGGCTTTTAGATTAGAGAATGCTAGAGGGCTGTGGAAATAGGTTATATTTACCTCCTCAAGAGAGGTAGACCTCTGGTTAGGATTTGCAAGGGCAACCAAAGAAAATATTGCAGAGAACCTCAGGCACCTGCTTCGCACTGAGAAAAATTTTGGGCAAGTGTCACCTCATATTCTCAGATTTCTTCTTAAGTTCCCAGCCTTTGTTTCCAGCATTTGTCATGATCAACTCTGGAAGCTGTGGAACTCAGTTTAGCACATCTGGAGGAACAGAAATGTTGACTGGTGTTTTCTGATGTTTCTGAAGTTTTGACAGCTCTCCAACATTTGTTCTGGAATAATATGAGCAGTAAGGACAACCTGAAGCCAGTGATAGGCAAAAGGTCATATATGAGGCAAAACATTTCATACACAGCACAATGTGAAAGCTCCTCTACTGCTCTCCTGTTAACAGCAATTAGAGTAATTCTTTGCTACTGTTTTAACAGGCACTCTTTAGTATTTTAATTCACATGCGTACATAACAGAATGTTTTCTTTGTAGCTTTGCCCTCCCGAGTGAATGGGAACATTAGCTATACTAATTGCTCTGTTCTTTATTTCAGTATAGGCTGATACGCACCTGTATTCTCCAGAATCCTCATACCTGCACTAACCTAATGATTCCTTATGTCTTATGCTGATGTTTATTAACCCTTGAGAAAGTGTCTGCTTATTCCTTCTGCTGATGTAGGTGATTCATAAACACTTTCTCTAACCTACAGCTTACTGACCTGTATAATGTGCAACATCTTATTGTCTGGCAGCTTTGCGTTGCTGTTTTGGAACTGACATTCCTTAGAATATAAATGGTTTAAGAGAAAATAAGGGACTCTCTCCTTTAAAGCTTAGCCTTTTATTGTGTATTTGGGAGGTGATATTTATCATGCAGTCAGATAACACTTGTTGCTTAGATGTGTAATTTCATGTTTGAAGCTAGTTTTGTGTCGTTTTAAGTAAATTCCCATTAAACTATTTCCCCTGTAAACAGGTGTATGTCATGCAAACGACCAGTACATTGAACAGTTCAAAGATACTCTGAATACCTCGGTGCCAAAGACAATAGCTGGATTTATCGCTGAACCAATTCAAGTACGTAGTTTGCCATTGCTCAATTGTAATAGCAGAAGTAGTGTGAAACAGTCAAATCTTATATTCTGTAGCTACATCCTAAACACAGACTTCTGCTGATTTTTTTTTTTAATTATTTTTTTAATTCCTTAAACAACTTAAATATTTGAAAGAATGGATGCACTGTCTTGAAATTTCAGCTTTTGTCACTGATTTCAATGGAGCTAGAATTTTGCTCATGAAGTTAAATTAAACAGAAAATCATGATTAAACATACACACTTTTGCATTTAAATAGCAAGTATGGAGCATGCTATTGGTTAGTTTCTAATACCTTCTTCCAAATTCCATTTTGCTTTTCTTTTTACTATGTCTGTAAACTTTAACTCAATCCCCCTTCCACCTCTTCTCAGCCACGTTGTCCACTATATTTTTAGCAGCTGTCCAGCAAGTGGTGGCCACAGGATTCATTCTCTTGGTGCTTCACTCAAGTTTCAGAACTGCTGTATATGTGGTTCTTAAATAGGAAGAATGCAGAATATATCCTGGGAACAGTAAAAGGAAGAAAAAAAATGTGAGAATTGTGACCATAGAGAAAATTGGAGCTCTTCTGTGGTTTTGCTGTCTTATAAGCCTTTACATACTTTAGTCTTAAGAAGCCAGTGCAGTCCAGGTGTAGAGTGGAATTTCTAGTTGAAATGAAAACTGGCAAGGTGAACAGAAATTGAGGAAACAGTGTTTTAAACAAATTAACCAAAAGAAGGAACATGAATTCTCTGGTTACCTTTGTCATCAAGCACAGTTTCTGGGTTTCTCAATGTGTAGGTTTTCAAGGTACTTGTTTTGGCAGTTTATTGTTAATCAATTCTGTCTTCCAGTGATCCAGTTTACAGTATGGCCTCGTAGGCATTTATACCAGCATAACTAAAGGAATAGCAGACTGATCTGTGGAATGGAAATGAGTGACCTGAGCAGGAACTTTTTGAAGCAGTTTCACTGCTGAAGCCAGGACCTTGAGACAACAGTCTTGCTGTTACTGAGGGCTGCTGGTATTTTTTCTTATCGTAAGATAGTCACACAGTGGAACTCCTGTTTCCTTGTCTGTTCCTGAAGACATTGTCTTTTTTGTCTTGGCAGGGTGTTAATGGAGCTGTTCAGTACCCAAGAAGTTTCTTAAAAGAAGCTTATCGGCTAGTACGGGAAAGAGGGGGCGTTTGTATTTCAGATGAAGTGAGTTTTTTTGACATATAAGTGCTCTACAGTTCGGGGTACCTCTGAAAGTCATCTTAAACGAATCCAAGTGAATGCAAACTGGAAGCCTGGAAATAACCTAAATGAAATGCTATACATTTTGTAGCTTAAGTTTAACACAATGCATCTTTCCAAGCATAGGAGCTTCCCAGTTTTTACTGTCTTTATTCTGCTGTGTGGTATTCTGATTTTAGACACAGGTAATGTTAGTAGGAGGCTTCAGCGCTTACCTTTTGGGAGCAGTAAATTTATGCAAATATGCAGCTAATAAATGCCAGCTGTGATGTGAGGTGTATTACAATAACAGGTGCTCTTATGAGTGTGTTGGCATACATAAACTCTAGAAGGGAGGTGATTGCTGTACCTCTGCAAATACATTTTATAAATGGAATTTGCTTAGCTAAAGCTATTTTGAAATAGTAGCAAATGCTTCAAAGCGACGGTGATATATACCTCAAGCATTGAAGTAGTGGAAATCAGCAATCATGGGGTTGCAATTTTGAAATGTGATAAGCAATTGCATTTCCTCTCCATTTTGAAGTGGAAGCTGCAGCTTATTTGTGCATCTCACTATGCCTAAGACGTGATGACATGTTATCTCTTTCATATGCAAAAGAAAAACCCAGTTACAATAAATAGCATTTTGTGCAAAGCCATCTGAGTAAGGATCCTAATACAAGTTGACTCCAGATGTAGTTGCAGTTTAATGCAAACAATAGAAACAATAGAAAAACAAGAAAAAGAAACCATATTGTAAAATGTGAGAAAGTGATGGAGATTTCTCTGGATTTTTCTTTTGAAAGGTACAGACAGGATTTGGACGGACAGGCAGCCATTTCTGGGGATTTCAAACACATGATGTAGTCCCTGACATTGTTACTTTGGCAAAAGGGATTGGTAATGGCTTTCCAATGGCAGCTGTTGTTACAACAAAAGGTATAATTTTCTGTTCTGCTAAGGATTAAAATAGAGCAATTACAAAATATACTATAAAATAATTATTTCCTGGAGAGATGTGTGTTCAAGCAGCTGAGCTTTATTAGTAATCTTTGTCTCAATCTATCTCTTGACAAATGAATTGGATTCTCATTACTCACTTGTTTTACCAAGTGCTGTGCTACACCAGTGCAAAGCTTTATTTAAATGGCATTAGTTGTGTAACTGAAGCAGGGATGACCTTGTGAGTCATTGGTAGAGCTGGTAATAGATCCTGGAAATCCCCACTGAATTCACTGTTTTACTAATCAATGTACTGCGAGTATATAAGGCAGCATGTTAGCCAACTACTTGATTTATACAAATGACTGGCTGAATCTAGTGAAGATAATTTGTAGATATCAATTTAAGGGGACAACTGACAGCATATGTTAGAAGTGTGACTTTTTTTAAAAGGTCTTTTTTTAGCATCTGCTAGACACTATAATTTGGGGAAATACCATGTTTTGCACTGACTACTTGCAGGAAAAAAAGAAAATCTTCCTATTGCGTTGCCTCGAGTTGAATCAGGGTTGAAGCACAGCAAATTTAACTTAGCAGTTAAAGCAGATAAGTACTGCTACCAAACATAAAGCAACTGTAAGAGTAATCAATGTTGTTCTTTTTCTTTTAGAGATTGCAAGTTCCTTTGCTCAAAACCTTCACTTTAATACATTTGGAGGAAGCCCTTTGGCCTGCGTAGTTGGAGCTGCAGTTCTTGATGTAGGGAGAACGTTATATAAATTTATATATTTTTTCTTGTAGCAAAAGATGAAAAATGTTTATATTTGTTCTTACCGTAGAGTTATATGTGGGCAATTTTTAAAATAAGTGTATAAAATGCATAAACATATGCATGTGTTATGCATACATGGCCAATGTGCCCTATGTGTAAGAAAAAATAAATTCCTGGTTAGTTCTACTGCAAAATTTTCATCCCTCTAGCAAGAATGGGAGTCCTCTAATTATATTTTCGTAATCATCTTTCTTTGTCTCCCTTACGTTCTTTACTTTGCTAATAAAAATGTAGGAAAGTGCTTTTCTCAAAAGCCTTAGCTAACTCTCTCATAGGACTACACAAATCCTCAGCTAAACCAGATTTATTCTCTGGTGCACATGCCTAACAAAATTGTTTTAACTCCACAGCTTTTACCTTACACCTAAAAAGTCTTAATGACCAGGATAGTTAAAAATATTTAATGTCAGAATTCTTTTTGAAAAAAAAATCCCTCATGAAAAAGACAACAGAAAAATTTGCAACATATTTCACTTATTATCCAGCAGAAAATCAGTCTGTAGTAGGTCGCTGTTTAATTTGTCTTGATCATGTAAAGACCATTTTCCTGTAATCTCACTTCATTACAGCAGACACTGTTTCTACTCATATTACTTTCCTGAGTATTGGGTTTTTTTAAGCTAGTTTATAAGATGGCTGACCGTATAAGTAAAAACATTTTGAAAAAACAGTTTACAAATAAAAAAGCCTGAACCCATGTTTTGAGCTTTTTTGGCTCTGAAGTAAGTTGGAGCCTAGATCTGAAATAAGTCCAAGAAGGTTGTCAGAGTCAGGAAGAATAAAATGGATTTGAAAGAAAAGAGGGGGGGAAAAAAAAAAAAGGAAAAGAAAAAGGAAAAGCACCCACTTTAAATTCTGTAATTGTATTTTTTGTTTTTTTCATGCGAATATTCTTAATCCAAATATTAAGTTCATAAAACGGTGTGCGTGTCAATGCTGATAGCTGGCTCATGTCAGAACTTTGATTAAGGAGAGCAGAGTAAGGAACAAAAAAAAAAGATTGTGATTAAAAAGCATGGTGTTGATGAATCTAATTAAAACACTCAAGTTTTTTCCTAAAAGGCAGCCTAGTACACATAGGTATGGCTTGTCAAATTATATTCTTCTCATGATAGTGGAGAATTAAAATATTTCTGGTAAGATTTTGAAAATAATCCTGCTGGTCAGGTATTTTTCAGTTATGACTACATGTGAGCATGAATTACTGGATTATCTGTGTGGAATAATACGTAAAATGTGAAAAATGCCACAGCAACATCAAAATATTATGTTCAATTGTACTCTGATGCCATTAGAGGATTGTAAGAGAAGAAAAATATAAGGACCATAGTAGTGAAGGAGCATAGTCTGCCAGGAAGTGAGATAAACATAATGTGTCATCAAGCTAAACAGGGATTAACCGACTATATTGGAAGCTTTTCCTGCAAAACTGTCATTGTACATCATTTTAACCAGGCTATTGAAGAAGATGGTCTACAAAAAAACAGTGAGGATGTGGGAACATACATGCTACTGGAGTTGGCTAAACTACGGGATAAATTCCAGATTGTTGGAGACGTCCGTGGAAAGGGACTTATGATTGGAGTAGAAATGGTGACAGATAAGGTTAGTGATTTACTTTATTTCTTTCCATTTACAGTGCCATTGCAAGTTTTATCACATTTTATTTCAGTTGAGATAATAAGAAGATTTTCTATTAAAAAACAACTACTGAAGTGAGAGAACATTGCTCTGGCTAAAAATGAGCCAGAACATTCCAGCATTTCAAATATTTCACAAGCTTTCAGTAAACAGTAACTTGTGTACCTTAATTCCATAAACTCATTTTAGGAAGCAGATAAACCATGCAGCTAATGTTTTCAGCTACAGATGGGGGTGGGATTTATTGGAGAGACTGGAATATACATCTTTTTTGTAGAAATAATTTAGAATATATAAGTGAAGTTTAATGTTCACTTTCATTAGGACAGTTGCCACCCTCTTCCAGCTGAAGAAATCAATCAGATCTGGGAGGACTGTAAAGACATGGGGGTTCTGATCGGCAGAGGAGGACTCTACAGTCAGGTAGTGAACCTCTGGTTATACATAAAGCTTATTTTCTGTGCTCATAAACTACACCCCATTGCCCTCAAGCTAAATTAACTTTAGTTCAGTAAATAAACTAGAAAATGTATACTCTTAGGAACTAGCTCTGTTTAATTTTGCGTAATTTACAAATTGGGCAGGAGCTATTTGTTTCTTTTCAAGTACGCTGAACTAGTTCTAAGCTTGCAGTTTTCCCTTAGAGGGATAACCTCCCCTAGAAAAGTGATGTGCTATAATGTGTGTAAATTAGAAGAAATCAGCAATATTCAGGTCTGCTAAGTCTTTGCTACTGTTCAGGTTATCACCTGACCTGCTGGCACAGAACATGTTTAGTTTTGCTAGTTCTTTCATTCTGGAGAGCCGGTAGCATTACACCTCGATGGTAATTAAAAAAAAAAAAGTCGTTAATAGCAAGTTCAGCAACGCAGCACAAAAGTGAGAATTGCATGTGAATGGGCATCAGCCCACACCAACTGAAGATGCACCATGCTGTACCCAGGGCACTCTGCCACCAGCTTCTTACAGCATGCGAGTTAATAGCAGAGAATTACCTCAGGCTGGTCAGCTCAGTGAAGCCCTCTGACATAGAGGAAGCAGCTTCTGTACGAGACAGATAAAGGATGGCTAAAAGAAATAGGATGCTGCATCTGTCACTTCATCAGTTCTTCCACAAGTCACAGACTAACATGCTGCAGCTCGGAGTGTAGTAAAATCTGATTCTGTCTCATGAGAGTGATGTTCATCTGTGAGTTTATCTGTTTTATCAGTCGGGTGCTGTGGGTGGGAGAGACCCTTATTCTGCTCTTGCTTTGTAAAGTCCTGAGATATGATGACAGAAAAACTTAAACTGAAAGTTTAAGATTCTTATGGAAGTTAAATACTCTTGGAAACATGATAATATAGATCAAACATTTGGATTTAAGAACCTAAGTTCTTGACAAGTTAAACTGTGCATATATCCATTCCTGATCAACATGCATTCAAGCTATAGTACCCTAACTGAAAGTTAGTATTTAGTGATTCTTTGATAATACATTCTCTAAGAAGCCTTAAAAAAACCCTATAATGTAACAGCAAATCAGCTGACGCAATGCAAGAGGCTGCCACTCTCAATAGATACTACTTTTTGCTGTGACAAAGCTGCCAGAAAGGAAAGTACACCTATGTCTCTGTTCTTGCTTCGTACAAACCCATCTAAGGTTTTACACTAGCTCTATCTGGAATAACAGAGCTGCAAATAACAGAGCTGCATGATCTACTCTAGTCAGATCTCTTTTGGAGGCAGCTGCTTTGTCACGAGTGGAGTGACAAAAATCCAAAATTGCCCCACTTCAGAGTGCATTTACCAGAAGCCTTAATCCCTGCTCTGATGGTCTCCTATAATACTATTTTTCATACTTTTGATTAGATTTTTTGGGGCAGAAGGTGAGTGCTGACCTAGATGGGCTGCTAAAAACTGTACACTTTCCATACAACTTTAATTCTTTTTTTTTTTTTCCCTCTCTTCCCAGACATTTAGAATTAAACCTCCTATGTGCATTACTAAAAAGGATGTCGACTTTGCTGTGGAAGTATTTCATTCTGCTTTACAGAGACACACAGAAAGAGCAGCTGCAAAATGGACTTGATTTGTTTCCTTGGATGAGATGCACACAGAACCCCTCATACTTGCCACCCAGACTCTGCACTAATCAACACTGTATGAGATAATCATAGTCTGAAGATGAGATACTTGTTCAGTATCATAAAAGCAGTCTGACAGATCCAGTGTTTAATAAAAAGTAGCTCTAATCTGTTTTGTAAACATACAGTTCAGTTCTACAGCAGTGTTGTGTATTAGCTGCATACCTATTCTAGCATTAGTGTAAAAAACCCTGATTGGATTAACTGGGTATCAGATGAAGAGGCAGACACATTCATCTTTCATCTATGAAAGTCATAACAAAATTGGTAATTTTTAGAAAGAGTGACAGCAAATTAATGAAGTTGTTTTGGGGCAGTACATGCTGTTTGGACTTTGTAGCATCCATAGTCTCCTTGGGGTTGGTACCAGTGCTGCCATGGAGTGCGTCCTGCTGCTCTGGCTGCGTTCCTTTCTACCACAGCGTTTACCGTTGGTTCTTAAATGTGTTTTCAGAGAAGCACCACACGCTCCCGAAGGGCTGAGCATTGGTGTGCGGTGGCAGAGCTGGCTGGGACCAGGGCAGGGTAGTCCCTGACTGCCTTCCCCTGCGGTCACCACTGCTGCTGCCCCCACACCCAGTACCAAAACCTTGCCATTTATACCCAATACATACAAGCACTTGTAAAACACACAAATGATAAAGTATTTGGTTTTATTTAAATACGAAAAACATTTAAGTCAAAAAGTAATACTGCAGTCTGTGAGATTTCACTTACATAAGCATGGTTGATCTCTAGCTGAAAACCACCCTGAGCAGAACGTAACTGGAGGTTTCAAACAGAGTTAGAACTGTTTACCCTTGCTACAAGGTTACACTGTAATTAGAGCATGAAAAAAATCCATGTGCACACAGAAGTTGTAAAGTTTCTAATTACAGTAATTATTTTTATCATGGGGCTCTAATCCAGTCATCATCCTCTCCCAAACATGCTTGCACAGCACACCCATTTGTCATTTAGCAAAGATGTAAACTCTGGCTGGTGAAGTAAGAAGCCACGTTTCTTTCTTACATAGTCACTTTTTATGATGTTTTAGTTCATTACCTCCTTCAGTTTCCAACAAAAAAAAAATGGTGTTGTGGACAGTCAGCAAGAATTGCATGTTTATCATTTCACTTGCATTCAAATTTTAACATTGGAGTAATTCCTTGAGCCAGTAAAGGTACCATGTCAACTTGTTGGGAGAAGGAGAGTATTCTGCCATTTCGTGTGATGAGTTGAGAGTTTAGAGGAACTCAGTTAACACAAGATCTGTGCTTCTGGAAAATTACACTCTAGGGGTTTCCTAAACAACATACTACAGCCCTTCTTCAGGGGCACTGCCTTCTCCAACTGCATTGACAATTCCACTCCAAAATCACGTGTTTGTTATCCCACCTTTCTTTTTTTTTTTTAAAAGTGCTACTCAAGATCAGGTAGATTATGCATTTAAACAGAGGTACAATACCAATTCCCATGTTGTTTTTCATTAGAAATCAGAAGAAACTAAGTTACGTCACTCATTTATTTCTCCCTTCACTTCTGCCAGGAAGGCTCTTCTACAACTTTTTTTCCCCCACACCTGGCAAGGAGGTAGATGTACAAAACCAACAGGAATTGTCAAAACTGATTAACCAGCTTTGTCATCTTTCCTTCCATCTGCTGTTTAATGGAGTCAAGTAATTTGAAAGGGCCCTTGGGGATGGCAGAAAAGCCTCTGTTTTCCCATGTCTTGGTGATGTTTCATGTTTGATATACAATCAAAGCAGCACAGGCCCTCTATTGGCTACACTTACCCTGAGCTAAGCCCTCTCAGAAGAAAAGAGCAACACAAGTGTTAAAATAATTTATTATTTCCTCTGTGTGGGTACTTTATCCGTGCAAGTTTCAACAGGAATGCAAAGTGAGTAGCTTTGAATTACTATTTCCCCACCCCCAATGTGAAAGCTGCTGAGATGGTAGGTCAAATCCAGTCATTAAAGAAAGGCTGATATAACCAAAAGAAAGCACAGGTTCCTTCACAAGGTAACACTCCTTTTGTTGCATCTTCCTTTTTTTCCAAAATTAGGACTTGCCTCCTCTGTTTAACTCCGAACATAGGCAGTGTGCATCTTTCAGTTTTGGGAGAGTTTTTATGTATGATTCTGAAGACTGTCACTGTAACAAAGTTCTATCTGTTTTTACGTTTCTCTTTTTTGTTTCTGGTGTTCACAGCTCCATTTACAGCTGGTGCTTGTGTGGCTTTTGCATGTCCTGTGGCCTTTAGGTGTTCAAACAGTTTATTTCGGGATGGAAATGCACAGTTGCAGGTTACACAGTGGATGGGAACTTCATTCTACAATGAGGGAAAAATCAAAATGCTTCACATTCATATGGAATATGTAATAAATCAATACAAGAAATTGGTGTATGCAGTTTCTCTTAGCCAATGCAATGTGAGTAAGCTGTTGGTTTCTATCACAGATATTCCATTACTGATTAACAATTAAATATACATATTTAAAAAAAAAAAATCACAAATATAACTTCTTGACATTTTAAAGAGTTCTAAGTAGAACCAAGGACAAGAATGGAAGCCTTGCAAATCTAATTCAAGATAAAGAATACTTTTGATCTTGCCTGACTATACACTTACTACTTTGGGCTCTGAGATTTAGTGAATTTAAGGTACCTTAGCTGTAGTTATTACAAGATTTTGCTCTTTCTGGGAAGCATCAATATTGGGAAAGATGCAAATGGTACTGCCCGTCACCTGCCTGATGACAACAGCTCTGTCTTCAGTTGTTTAATTTATTTGAACTGCCTTGGATACAGAGCTTTAGCAACTCTCTCTGAAATTTAATCCTGCTCTTCTCTGCAAGGACAAGAGCTGATGTTCCAGTCTCCTAGCTTCTAACAAAATCACAGGGATAGAAATACCTGCATCAGTAAAAGATAAGCAAAAAAATGAAACAGAATTTGTGGACTGGAGGTGATCAAAAACCAACCTTGTTTGTAATAACATGACCACCAGCTTTTAAATAGCATGAGTAATTTGACATACCATTGTTGGGTGCTCTGAAGATGCCTTAGCAGACTTTTTTGCATCCTTGGCTTTTTTCCCTTTAGGCTTAGTGCTGCTGATAGAGAAAGATAAACCAAGGTCAGTGCACAGGAACATTGAACACTTAGAAGCTTCTGATGGTTTTCAATCATCAATGTCCCTGCTGCTTCCCCCCGTTCTTCCTTCACGCAACACAATGCAAGTGCTTCCAGCAAAAAAAATAAAGCAATTTGATTTATACGATCAACTGTTGATCTCAAGATTCTGCTACTGGTAAGTGATGTGGCAGGGATCTGCAGTCAAATGCCATTTCCACAATAGATCCTAACACTCCTTGTTTAGTATCGTATTTATCCAACTCTGATTTAGTGGAGTAGCCCCCAGTTCACATTGGTGAGTAAATCTAGACTTGTTTGACAGTATCAAACATGACACAGAATGACACAGTGACTGCAATGTTGCAAGTCAGCGCACCTTTTCTCTTCAGTTTTTGCCTCATTCACTTGGCCGACATCTTCTGTAGCACTTGCATCCTCTGACACAGCACATCTTTGGCCATCATTTACCAACTCCTCTGCTGAGCCACTGTCCTTGTCCACGCAGGGCACCTCCTTTTGTTCAACTGTTTCTTCATCAGCACTTTTATCAAAAGAGTCCTCATAAGTCTGTCCAAACAGAAGAAATGCAAGTTAACTACTTTAAGTTCATTAGTGATTATGTTTATAGTATTATACCTCATTTACCTCAAACATGGGTGGGTGGGGAGAACACAAAGCCATGGACCCTCTTAATTTTACTGTGTGTTTTCAGAGAGATTGTAACCTGTAAAACCTTAGTTCTCCTGTTTTGAAAGATGAGGCCACCTGTGATGAAGGGAAGAAAGACCAATAAAACAGCCTCTAAAACTATGGAAGAGGAAAATGAAGGTAGCTTTTAATTATACATCTGCTCTGGCTCCCATTTCCCATTATAAGATAGTGGCTTTGCTTATAGCTTTGCAAAATGTTAATTGTTTAGACTAAAGTCTTCTGTGCCAGACACCTGCATTAGGACACTTAAGCCAAAATAACTGAGCTGATTTTCCCTTCCTAACATTATTTTTTTCCCTTCCTAACATTTTTCCCTTCCTAACATTAGAAATTTTTTTTTTTCCCTTCCTAACATTAGAAACACTGGCAGCCTTTTCCACGTACCAGAAGACAGAGTAGACTTCAATACATGCAGTTGGCAAAAGATCAGCCCCTGAGCACGTCTGCAGCAAAACAGCTCAGCTCCTAAAAGCAGGATAATGAATTTGATCTAACACTACAGTAATGCAACTCTGTCACCTCTAGTATCTTGCAGAGTCTCAGCTACCTGGAAAAACTTGGCTAATCTATCTACCTTCAGGAAAAGAAAACAAAAACCATAGTGATTCCCCGCACTCTGTAAAGCTTGGTAGAGGATGGAGGTTATGTCTCCAGAAGAATCTCTCTGCACAAGATTCCACCTCGTGCTACACGGGAGTGGCATCTACTGCCTGGGCTGCAGAAGACCTCGTGACCAAACTGATAGAAGAGAGACACAGCGCCTATATGCAACCTATACAGTGAGAACAAGACCTTCTGATTTCAAACTGAGGAGGCAAGAGTTGAACAGGAGCCTGGTGGACTGCATGGAAACAAGAAGGTCAAGCCAATACTGACTTGGACTATGCAATAGCAGCCAAAGAGAAGCAAGAAAAATTCAGTTGCTTGAAAGTCTCACAGAAGCTTCTTGAGGATGAGAGAGAATGATGGTGTGGGAGAGGGCAGAGAAGGTGAACACGTAATAGGAGAGTAGAGGGGTTAGGTTGGGGGTAGACACAAGACCATCTTGGGAAAGGATAGAAGAGGCAGGACCTGGTACAGATAGCTCACTTGGACAAGGCTAGGATTGAGGCAGTAAGTAGAGAAGAGGTGAGACTTGAAAAGGATCAAGCTTGAGGAAGGGAGACAGAAGTTTGCTCACTATGGCACTCCTGCCATTCAAGCCTGAAACAGCTTGCAGTTCTTGAATTTCACCCTGCTGCTGTCAGCACAGATCGGTCATATCATGCACAGACTCAGATCCTGGAGTACAACAGATTGGCATTACTCGTGTTTACAATTCAAGTGAAAGGTGGAATGGTTATGTTCGTTCCAACAACTACAGTGTCAGTAGGATGCCAACAACGTGTTACTTTTCCCCGCCTTTCCCCCTCCCACAAGTTAGAGATTAACAAACAATACATTATAGCAATTCTAGCAACCAAAGCAGAAAACGACCACCAAACAATTGAGCTGCTAATGCACTAAGGCCATTACTGGTCTTTCTGATCAACTCCTTGCATTCTCCCTATCTGCCTGTTTCCATCTGTTTTCCTTGCACTTCAGGCGGTACCCTTTTTAGAGCCAGAATCACATTTATTATTCTGCACAAACAGAACAAAGTGAGGTCTATGAGATTATTATCATAAAATATGATCATCGTAAGTGTAATAAAAATTATTTTGCAGTCAAAGAAGAATTAAAAATATCTAAAAACAGTCTTCAAGTTCTGTAGAATTTCAAGTTCTCTCATTTTTCAGGACAAAAAGAAGTTAAGTTAGGAGATAACAAAACTGGGTTGTAAAGTTCCCTGAGTATCATATGACTACATACCATCATTGTTTTCTGTTTCTTCCTCTGCTTCTTTGAGAGTCTGTAAAGATAAGAATTTAAAATTACCTCTTTTCAAGAAAAAAAACACAAACGAGTACAACTTCTAAAAAGGTACCAAGTTATATTTTTGCTTGTCCTCTTAACATATTAGGAAGACAGTAGCCACAAATAGAAAATTACTCATGCCTGAAATGAAAACAACAGTTCTCCTAAACTACTCATAGCATTTAGTAAAACATTTATTCTGCTCAGACTGAATTTGAAGATACTAGTGAGATAGTTGGTATTATGCTTTGGCCATTCAAAAAATGAAGTTGTGCAACTTACTTCATCAGTTCTGATTTTAATCACACTCACTTTCTATGCATGCCAGCATCCAACTGACAAGAAGTACCAAAAATCAATAAACACTGACCCTGTGCAAGTTCCCCTGTTTGAAAAATAACAATCAGTACTTTTCCTTAACATGTAACTTTAAGAAGCAGAGAAAATATGAGACTATTATCCTACAATATTTGAATCCAGTCATACTAAGGCATGCATTTTACTGGAACTCTGATGCTAAGAAATATTTTAAATTGCACAATACTATGAGTTCCAACACAACTATAAATCATCAGAAGCTCCCTTTGAGGGCCTCCAAGACTTATTAAATCATTAGTCACAATAAAATTAAAACCAATTTAAAGTACTTCTGCTTGGGCACATCTTCTGTTTCTTCCTCCTCTTTGGTATGTACTCCATTTGCATCATCCAAAGACACAGGAAATTTCCCTTCTTCTTCTTCCAGTTGCTGTCGTAACAGTGCTACCATCTCTCGATGCTTCTTTGATTTTTCGTGATTCTTCATGCTATGAAGACCAGCAGATCATTACTGCAGGTAGCTCTGAGCAAACATTGTTATATTTATAAATTACATATAAATATATATATAAAAATTAATAACAGGCCCAATATCCATCACTACTAAGTATGGAAAATTCTGCCCTGACAGTGTCTCTACTGGAGACACTGACGACACTGACCGTTATGTGAAGTTAAAAAGTCTTTAAAATGCATTTTTAAAAAAGTTAAAACCCAATATCCCCAACCACAAGCACTTACGCTTTCTCAGTTTTTAACAACTTGTCACAAGCAGGGCAGTACAGGCCATCAACAAACTCAGCTTCTTCAGTCTCATCATTCAGTTTGTCTGAAGACATCAGCGGGGATCAGAGAGACAGACAGATGAGCGATTTTTGAGTAAGCTATTCTTAAAGCCCCAACAAATAGTCACAACACTGACATTCAACTTCTTCATTATTACTGACATGCAGACAGATCAAGACTATCTCACCAAATCATACATTAGCATAAATTATCAAGCTGTAGCTTGATGTCTTCTCATGTTCAATGGAAAACACCAGAGAGGACCAGACTCTAGCCTGGCACACCTCAGCTGTAGGCAGGGAGTTGCACTAGTCAGACCTGTGAATCTGGGGCTTTAAGTGCAGTGAGCCAATACTCAGGCTGACGACTCACTATAGATCACTCCCCCACACCCCATACCTTCGATGCCTTTTGTCTCCTGTTCTTCTAATTCATCTTCATCATCTGATCCATCTCCAAATTCCTTTTCATATTGTGCCTCCATCTCTTGCAACTCTTTCTCCAGATCTGACATAGTTATCCAGCTCTGCTCTTTATACTGCTCAGCAAGCCTTTAAGAAGAATAATACAGTAACTTCTACATTGCGTTCATGAGAGGGGAATTACAGTATTATTTAAAAGATAACTTGTTCTTCTCTGGTATTTTAGAAGAAAAGTCCTGAACATGACGATGGAGCAAACAATTGTCTGTAGGACCTAAAAATCTGAACAGTTAATTTGTGATGTCAATGGGCATATCTATGCTGCAAGTAAACAAGTATTAACGTAGGTGGGTCCTGCTTGAATTTCAGGCAGGGAATGGTATGCAGCACGGTCGATATCAAGCTGACAGCAGGAAAGGCAGCTCAATCCTCAAAAGCAGTACAGCTGCTTTTACCGGCTGCAAGATCCAAACCCACAAACAGTACAGGACCACAAAAGCCACAAGCACATTACTCCTCAACTCTGCGCTATGGGAATGTACCAGCTCAGTTTTCCAAATCTAAGTGTCACCCAAGTTACTAATTGGTGCAGAGTACAGCTGAATTTTGCTCCAGCTCACTCCTGGACTCAGAATTATCAAGCCATTTGTCAGTAAATGCATAACTCTGCTTCATTGTCCCTTTAGGGAAAAAAAAAATATACAAAAAAATAAATAAATTGTACATAATATATTCCATATATGTTAATTATTATCACATAATTTTAATCAATATGCAATTGTTTTGCAAGTGCACTTTTATTAAGAATTTAAGCCCCTTCCTCCCATTTGCAGGCAAAAAGCTCTTCAGTTGGAAGAATAAATCGTGCTTACACTCAGGAGATTGCCTCTTCCTTCTATTTGATTTGGGAAAATAAAAGCATCCAAAAAAATGCATTTAGTCCAAAGAAAGGGTCCTTTCTGAAGAGTTAAAAGGAAAAGCAAAACTAAGTTAATTTTTCCCACTTTCTTTTTAGCAGGTACAGTTCCAAGGCAGATGAATCTGATCTAAGTCCAGGTTTTCACAGTCCTGTTCTCCCTCATTCCAAAACATACATTCTTTTTTTCTTTAAAGGAACAATGATAACTATTAAATCTTACTTCCCCAGGTAAGTAAAAGCACACTGGATTCTGTGCTACTACAGTCAGTTACCTGCAGCACACAGGTAACTATTCCCTGGTTATCTTAGATCTCTAAATGTCAGTACAATGCAGAGACACTCAAGGTTTAAAAAGCTCAGACTTGAGACCAAAACCAATACATAAAATTGCACTAGTAGAGTCTATCTACTATTAGAATCTAACTCCATATGGTATCCTCATGGATAGTTTCTCCAAGTTTAAAAGATTTGTTTCACATTTACATACTTGGCTTGTTTGAGCTTCTGCTGCCTCCGAAATTCCTCTGCTTTCCTAGTTTTTTCTGCATTTTGTTCTTCTACAAGTTTTCTGTGAGCCTGTACTCTCTTATCCCTTTTACGAATAAAGGCTACTAGCTGACGGACCAGTTCGCTCCTCTCTTTCCTTGCTTTATCTCTCGTTTTCTTGTTCTCTTTTTCCATAGCTCGTTTCTCCCAGCGGTTTGAGGCTTGTCGTGTGTCATATTCTTCTTTCCAAGCAAAGTTCTTCTGAGTACAGAAACTCTGCCAATATGCATAGAAAGGGTGGACTACCTGTAAGAAAAAAAAAATTTAAACAAGTCATTTGTTTACAGGGGGAGACAAAAACCATAACAAATAATTCAGGACTTTTGTAGCAGTTTTGTTGTCTTCTATACAGGCCATAGTTTTCCATCAGAGTATAACTAAATTATATGAAGGCTTAGAGAAACCTCTAATATCATCCTTAAAATTTCAAACCATGCCAAATCAACAACCTTGACTAAACTATTCCAAACTGCAACTTCTAAAAAATATCCCTTTGCAGGATTGGATCATGCTGACACTAGTGCCCAGTTACTTAGCTGTGCTGTACTTTTCCTGTCAAACTGAAAAGCACAACCAGAATCAGATATGCTGTCTGCAAGCAGGCATATCACGTATTGCCTAAGAACCACCACACTAAATTACATCAAAGGTCTGCCATACATTTCCAACAGCAGCCAATGACCAGCACAAAAAGAGCAATAAAACAAACACATGTACGTAATGCTATTTCTTCCCTGTATATTCTCCCTGCTTCCAGAGCAAGACAGAAATTAATAGCCCTTGACAGATTTTTCTTTCATGAGTTTGTTTAACATTTCTTTTATTAACCCACATAAATTGTTGTCATATACAATAGCACGGAGCTGTGACTTGCACAGTTTATCAAGGGGCTATGTGAAGATGCACTTACTCCTGTTTTGTTAGCGAATTATATGACTGCAGATTAAAATGATGCCCTTTAGCTCTCATTACAAGAAACAGTAAATGATCTTTCCTTATTCTATTTCCTTTTACTATTCATGAGTAAATGCTGGATTAATAAAATGGCATAATCATTATATTTTGTTTTGTTCTCTACTCCTCTCCAAATAATTACTAACCTTCTGCATTTTGTATATTCAGGAAACAAGATATACTTAAACTCCCTTCTTACATTACTTGCCCCATTAAGCTGCCTTTTTACTACTTACTCCTACATGCTCTACTGTTTATATGTTGGAATACCTCGCAGAAGTATTTAACCTAACAGTTTAATATTTCTTCTTCTAGTATCTCCTCTTCTCCTTCTTCTGCCATTGGTATTCACATGGACTACAACTACCAACACCTCAACACTAATTTCTAATGGCCTATCTACACGCAAAGGTTCATGGCTGTGGCCTCTGGCAGGTAAGTCACTACAGTTTTTCTCTGCTATCACAAAAACCCAGCTCTATAATAACCAATAAATACTCATATTTAATCCAATAATCTAAGTGAGATTATACTCCCTATCTCAGATTTCTGCTTCAGAAGGGGCCACCTTCTGTGCAAAAGGATGCATGGCTATCCGCTGATGACAGGGATCATCCTCCCCTTCACCAGCTGTATGAGCTGCATGACTTTCCTCCTCTTCAGCAGCTACCCAAAATACAAGCACATCTCTGACATTCTCCAGAAGACTGTACAGTAGCTCTTGCTGAACTCCCAGGTGGATTTTGGTTTGCCTACTACTTACACTTGGAGCTGATCGCTTTTGTTTCTGCATCTAATTGACCTACAAGTCTCTTCCCATGAAGTCTTGTGAAGTCACAGACTTAAGAATATCCTCCCTGGCTGCCTCTCAAGCTTCTTGTGAATTAACTCAGCAGACTGAACCAGCAACCATTCACATCACAGATTCTGAAGCCTCTGTAGAGTTTTTGTAGCTCCCTTCTAAAACTCTTCTCCCTTTTCCCACGATAGTCCCACTGAGCAGAAAAGTGGGCACTGCAATGCTGGAATCCTCTGACAGTGTAATCTCTTTGTCTGAATATAAGATAACAGGGATAAAGACTTTCCCATTTAACTGAGACTATTTCCCATAAAATACCCCTATGAATCCCTTTATTAAAAAAAAAAGGAAAAAAAAAGGAAAAAAAAGGAAAAAAAAGGAAAAAAAAGGAAAAAAAAGGAAAAAAAAGGAAAAAAAAGGAAAAAAAAGGAAAAAAAAGGAAAAAAAAGGAAAAAAAAGGAAAAAAAAGGAAAAAAAAGGAAAAAAAAGGAAAAAAAAGGAAAAAAAAGGAAAAAAAAGGAAAAAAAAGGAAAAAAAAGGAAAAAAAAGGAAAAAAAAGGAAAAAAAAGGAAAAAAAAGGAAAAAAAAGGAAAAAAAAGGAAAAAAAAGGAAAAAAAAGGAAAAAAAAGGGAAAAAAAAAAGGAAACAAAAAAAGGAAGAAAAAAAAGGAAGAAAAAAAAAAAAAAAGGTGAGCATTCTGCTTCCAGAACAGCGTGAACAAGGCAGATGTCAAAGCATGCTGGTGCTGGAATTCCAGCCATTTTTGCAGTTATTAATTGACAGCATAAATGCTATTTTGGGTCCATACTCATATCTATCCCATGGCCTCAAAACAAGCAGTTTCCAAAAGATGTTTCAAGATAACTCCATTAAAAGACAGATTTTAGCAGCTTCAGAGACACTAAATATTCTCTCCCTGAGAACGATTTCCATTTGTTAAGCCATCCTGTAATTTTACCTGACATTCAAACACCCATTCTGACACTTCTTAGTGATTCAAATCTTACACAGTGATCTGTAACTTTGTTTCCAACTCCAGCCAAGTTTTGTCCCAGAGAAGTAACTCATTTTTAAGGTATGTATCAATTTAAATTTCATAAATAATTAGATATACCTACAATTCTACTAAAAGTGAAGGGAGAAGTAGCAGACTAGGAGCAACATCTGAGTACACTGATATTTTGCAGTTATTCTCGGTGGAAAGTGCTATTACTTTACTATTTAATTTCAACACAGGAATACCAATAGCGTTAAAAAAAAATTCTGACAGAATAAAACAAATAGTTGGCAAACCAGATGACAAAGAATTCAGGTGTCCCACACACATTTGCTTTTGTTGTTTCCCAGAGGAAACCATGCAATATTTTGGAAATTAGATCTTACTACAGATTAATTGTAGATGACAAGAGTATCACAGTGGGAGCTCACATTGCAGGTGAACCACCCCATCTCCCATTTTCTAAAGGCTGTGTTATGCAGTAAGTGCTATGCAGTTTTCCTAAATGAGGCAAGACACTAGGTGTTATTTAAAAAAAAAAAAAATTATCTCAATATCCCTTTCTGTAACGTAAGTTGCATTAAAACACTGGTGAACTATTCTCATCAGGAAGCAAAGAAAACATCTGTTCTTTTGATTTATAGGCCTTGCACTACACTTAAGCTTCATTGGCATAATTGATGGTTAGCCCTGTGAAGTGTTTGTCTGACAACTTACCCTAAAAGCCTGGCTAATAATACAGTCCAACAGGAAATACTGATTTTAATTCACCTAAATATTATGAATCAGAACACAAGCACTTCCTTTATAGTAATGGTCTACAGTAGTAGAAAAGTCAGCAGATACATGGTTTTGTATTCACCTCGGAGATCAGCAGGAGCCTTTCCTTTGATTTCAGTGTGGGACAAAGTAATGACTTAACTGTACACTTGCTCTTACCGTATCGTAGTCACTTTGGGAATATCCAAACATAGGGAATTCTTCAGTATCTTCCTGGGTCATATATTCCATCTCTTCTTTTGCAATCTTTTCAAAAACTTGTCGATAGACTGTAAAGAATCCCTGAAATAAAAAAGAAAAAAAGTCTGACTCATTTTGCATGGCTCAATAATAGATGTACAAATGCTCAGCTACAGTAGTGTATTTTAGAGAAATATTACAATTCTGCAACAGCAACTCAAAATCAGGGTAAAGGCCTTGTAAGCACTTGCTGTAGATAGCAAGACCCTTCTGTTTAACACAGTTCCCATTCTCTCACATTCCTTTTATTTCCAACTCCTTCATGTAGTCTCTGTCTCTCTCACACATCAAGCACCTGTATTCAAATCTAAAAAAAAAAAAGTTTCAGCATGCTGGAGATGTTGATAAGTTTCTGGTTACACAGGATCAAGTTCTGAGGAAGTTCCAAATATACAATTCACCATTAAGCATCCTATCTCTTTGTAAATTAAGATGTTACTACCTCACTCCTAGTATAGTAACACAAAGACAGAAAAGGATTTTGTCTGGCAGAGTTTTTTCTCATCACCTGGAGCTTTTTAAGTTATGATGAGTATCTTAAAATCCAACAGGGAATTCAATTATATGAAGCACACTTTCCCCAAGGACTGTTGTTGTATTGCCTTTTTTTAGTTTGAAGCACGCTAGCTTTTTAAAGACATTTCTGAATAAACAGATGGTATTGCAAAGCACTGGAATGCTTCACTATATAATGTAAATAAATAATATACACACACTCTGTAGCTATACAATACAGTTGGAAATCATGACTAAGTAATTGTTGGACAATAAGCAGGAATTAAAGCTTCCCTAAGTGACCAGCATTAAGTTTTATCTTAGAAAGATTTGTGTGAGCATTATTACTAGCGGTGCTCAACAATTTCACACATAGCTTTTCAACACAAAGCAAATGTCAACACTTTTCATGAAATTTAAATTGATTCATTAAAAATGAACTAATTCATTACCTTTTCATCATCTCCATATCCAGAGTAACAGCTAACAGTGAAGTAGCGCAGCAGATCTAAACTATCATCTTGATAGTCTCCATCAACTCCTCCTTTCAGCAGAGCCTCCCTGTGATTATCATACCTAGCAAAAATTCACAATGTCAAGGATGTAGAGAGACAGTGCTAGTAATCTAACACAGTACATGTATCACCTCAATGTATAGCTTAGCCCAGTGTCTGGAATTTGTGTCTCATATCCAAAGTCTTCAGAGAGGAAAAAAGACAGGCTCAGTAAATATTCTCTCTTGACCTTTAGTTTACTTTATCTGCAATATCTATAGCAGCAATTTCTTAATGGGCAGCTAGCAAACACATTTAAGCAAGAGGCTTCAATAAGCTTTCAGAAATGGGTAGGACATTATTTAAACCATCCAATACATACACACAAAAAAACCCAAATCACACATTAGCATATAAAAAATGAAAAACTGTACTTTCCTTTCAAGAAGGACAAACTTAGTACAGGTGTTTTTGGCTGCATAATCTGGTAGATGCTGCAGCCCATTTGAAAAACAAGCTACACAGAACATTTAAAGTAGCAACGTCTTAAAAAAGAGATGCGTGTGCTATTTCAAATTAGGACTGTTACAGAAACACGACACTATGTATGCCATTAAGGCTTACCATCCGCAGCAATCAATAGCATACTGAACACCTGCATGCACTCAGCGTGGTTCTGGCTCTTCCCCGCTAAGGCAGGAGGCCTGTGACCAGTGGGATACCCACGCTAACGTGCACGCTGCCTCCTGCTCTGGGAGGCAGAAACAGAGCCAACGCTGGCGTGTCCCCAGAGCACCCTTCAGCGCCCAGCCCAACGCTGGCGCCCGAAACACTGCGCGGAAGGTGGGGGTGCGCAGCTGGGTCTCCCCAGGAGGCTGCACCTTGCGTGGCTCCCAACTCTTCCACAAAGCGGCTGCCCCTGCCACAGAGGCCCGTGCTGACTTGCAGCAAGGCCCAGTGAGAAGTAAATTCAAAGTCCCGGCTGAGAGAGAATTTTAAAAGTCTTTTCCAGGCCGCTACCAGACAAACACTGCTCACCAGGCTCTTTCCTGGGGGTCGCTGAGAACGTCATACGCTGCCTGGATTAACTTGAACTGTTCCGCTGCTTCCTCCGCGTTCTCTAGGTTTTTATCTGCAAGACAGCTTAATGAAATTGTAAACGATTCAACGCGCGACGGCAGCACC
>NW_009206945.1:0-16749 GCF_000690835.1 Fulmarus glacialis | reverse complement strand
TCTATGATTCTATGATTCTATGATATGTTAGGACAGAGTGCATTTTGTCATTGGCAGGTCTGATTCCACACTACCCCACACATTTATACTAAAACATGTTAATACACACACATATTGAATATTTATTAATTCTTAAACTTTTTTCCCTGCAGTTCCTGTTCCAGGGTTAACACTTCATTTGTCTTGACCCTGTGAGGCTTGCTTCTATGTGCACTTTTATCTGCGCTGTTGCATATGAAGTCGTGACTCTTAGGAGGACTGTAGCTCCCAATGGAAAACATATTTCTAGCTGTTAGAGGAAAAAGTCCACGCTGATTTCTTTTGTGCAAGTAGAGATTTGAGAAACAGATCTTGAGACAAAATTCTAAGGTCCTTTCAAGAGGAGAATTTCTGGGCTGTTATTCTCATCCTGAAAAAGCTGGAAGACCGGGGGAATCAGTATGTGCTTCCTTTCATAAGACCTCCATGAAGCCTGCAAAATTTCTTCATAGGGCTTCTGGAAACTATTGATGTCCAAATAATAACCTTATCCATTAGTTATCATCACTTCCTCTCAAGTCTTATCCTAGGGTGCATCTTATGCTGGAAGATTTGGGGGTCAAGTATGAAGTCTACTGTCCCAATATATCTTAGACAATAGTTCTCACGTGATGACGTTTCTGATGTGATATAAAAAGATGATAGCTTGGGGGCTGACTTTTGCAAAAGCGCCGAGTAGTCCTATAGATAATGTCACATTCATAAATCTTTTTTTATCTCATATCATGGCATACATAAAGTGCAGTAGGGGGTGCCGTGAGGATGCATGTAGCTTCTGTCAGCCCTCCCTTGAGATGGTGATTGTGTTATGGGATTTACGTATAAAACAGAGAACACACTAGAATTCCCATGAAGGATGATCCCTTTGATAATGGCACAGCCAGTGACAAACATCCCACTACTGAGATTATGGCAAGGAATTTCAAATATATGCCAATAAAAATCAGAATGCAGCTGCCTGTTGGAGTCTTTTCTAACATTTATTCATGTTTTACTTATTTATTTCTGTGTGGAAAAGGTGGGTTGTTTTTTTTTTCCCCGGCTCTGAGGGAGTTGTGGCCACTTAGGTTATTTGCAGAGCAGAAGAAAAACAGGAATAATATATGGAACACATGTCAAGGCTTATTTCATTCAACCTACAATATGCATGAGATTCTTCTGTAGATTCATTAGATTCTTTTATCCTGGGGATGCTTGTCTTGGACAAACAGTACCTAAAAGAAGTTGCATATTTCAGCTAAAGTCCCTCAAAAAGTATATAATTTTTCGTATTTCTATCATAACATCAATTCAGGATCAATGATTTAATCTGTTGTTTGTGGAAGGCTGAGTGCAAGGGCTGCACTGACAGATTGCTAGGTATAACTCCAGCAATTGAAATAAAAGCAATGCTCAAACTCTGACAGCTGTATCAGTGGCAACAGCAGCGAGGAGAGAGTGCTGTGGAAGCTGTCTCTCCTGCTAGGAGCAGAATGATACCCCCTTTCCTCCCAAGGTTTTGGATACCTGTTCTTATTGTCATTTGATAAGAATATGTCATGACCTTGCTGCAAGTGTCTGTGAATAGCGCTGCCTCACTGGATTTTTCCTAACTTCTGTTCAGGTTTTCTATGTAACAAAAGCAGCAGAGTTGCATTAGTTTGCATGGTCAATAATCAAATGTCTCTGTATAGTGGAAAGTATAAGATATTTTCAACTGGCTGAGGAAAACATTTTAAAGTTACATCAGCAGTACTCGTAAGGCTGCTATAATTGGAAAATGATTTTTAAGTGTGTTATGCAGTGGTTTAGGAAGGAGAAGACAGCCAAAGGATGGGGAGGAACAAGGTTAGGGCTAGGCAGAGAAACTGTACATATGCAAACACAGTTCCACCTAGGGCAGTCACCCATGGTGCTAAAAGAGATAGCACGGTCTGTGTCTATCATCTAACAAAAGGTTGTAGCACTCAACGTCCACAACAACTGGAAAAAAACAAATATTACTTCCATCTAAAGAACACCAGGAAGGACTCAGGGAAGTGTAGGCTTCACCTCAGTTCCTGATCAGGAAACATGCCCTGTTGGAATTAATTTCCAAGCAAGAACGTAATCAAATTAGACACTGTGGATTTACCAAGGTAAATCTTACTTGACCCAGTTGCTTGCCTTCTCTGAAGAAAAGACCAGATGTGTGGGTGAGAGGAGAGTGGGTTAATGTACCTTAACTCTAGCAATGCTTTTGACACCAGCTCCTAGGCATTCTTACTTGAAAACAGAGGAACTGTGGGCTGTGCCAATAGACTGTTATACAGGTTGAAAACCAGCTGGACTGCCAACCTGCCAAGCTCATAGCGCCGTAATCAATAGCTTGATGTTCATTTGGCAGAGCTAACAGAGTGCCCTGGGGTCAATACTGGAGCTGATATTATTCAGTATCTTTATCAGCAGCCTGGATGATGCAACAGAATACATTCTCAGCAAATTTATGGATATGCTACATTGGGGAGAAAATTGACTGACATGCCAAATGGCAGAATTTCAATCCAGAAGGACCAGAGTAAAATACAAAAATGGACCATCTGAAGCCTCCTAATGTTTGATATAAAAAGTGTAAATGTCTCAACCCAGAGACAAATAACCACGTAAATCTGCACAGGCTGGGAACTGACTGGCTGAGTAGCAGACCTTCCGGAGAGGACCTGAATAGTCAGAGTGGATGCCAGTTTGAATATCAGCCAACATTATGCTCTTACTTCAGATAAGACAAACCTCACAAACCAAGTAAGATGAAATACAGAGGTACATTAGGAGGAGCATGGCCAGTGGATCAAAGAAAATTGTTGTCATTGTTATTTCCCTCTGCTTGTCACTGGTGAGGTCGCACCTGAAATTCATCCAATTTTGGGCCCACATTTCAATAAGGACGTTGAGAAAACAGAGGAGTGCCCAGTGGAGTGCTGCCAAGATGGTCATGGACCTAGGAAAAAAAAAAAGTCATGAACTGTCATGACTGTCGATAAATGTGTAGCTTGATATAATAATGTTGATACCCCATGTACATGGTTTCATTATCTCATGCTTACAATGTATATTTGAAGATCTTTTTTGTATTACTGACCTGATTTTCAGGGATGACCATTGTCAGAGTCAGATTATTACATGGAAATTCAAACGGTATGACCTTTCATGCCTTCCCCAGATGATCCCTGCTGGGGAGCAGTAGGCCTCAAAGATAATATGAATAGAGATGTTCACTCCTGAAAATGTTTTAAGATGCCAGCAGAGTCATACAGAGATTGCTCAAGTTATGTTTCGAAGCTTTATTTTTCATTGCACATAGCTAAGATGTCTTTTTTTAAGTAAAATCATTGATTTTCATGTAGTGACAAATGATACCAGCAACTGGGACCTTTAACGCCTGTCTTAATTTAGTCTTGTTCTGTATCTGCAGGTATAATTTTTCATCTATATTGATGTTCTACAAGGATATGCAGATGGCTTCTTCTAGAAAATCATGTAATAAAGTATCTGCCATTACTGTTAGTGCGCTTTCAATTCAGCGAAAGGAATTTTTTTTCGTAAGCACAAAACTGCATCAACAAAACAATGACCTGGTTTAGTTAAAAAACCAAGTCTAGCTGTATGGAACTCTTTGCAAAATCTGGGTCTTATTTTTACCATATGGATAGTGTATGTGAAAGAAAATAGCGTAGTCATGCTGAGAGTGGCCTACTTTGCAGTGTGCCTGGATACTGAAAGGGCTCAGCAGTGCCACTTAGATACTGTGATTCTCTTCTCATTGAAGTGAATAACCTTGGTATGCAACATGTAGATGATAACTGTAGACTCTATAGTCATGGTTATGGCATTTGGACCACTAATTGTGTTACTGCCAGAGCGGGCACTGAATTCAGCTCTAAGTGGTCTGCAAGCCAAGTTAGGACTCACTGCACATCTTGCACGTAGCTCTATATATTTATTCTTCCCTTATTGTTGGTCATTATGTATTCAGTTGCTATTATGGACATATTGCTCTTCTCTCCACTTCTTGTCTGAACATCTTGTTCCCTCTGTAAGGTTCCAGACCTGTTGGGAAATCAGCCAGGGATGCTGAAGGTCTCCCTTTTGGAATTTAATGTGCTGTGGTAAGTCTGTGCAGGCTGCAGGCAGCCCCACTAGGGACTTCAGAGGTTTAGAGGTTTATAAAAATAGGGTGGCTGGTTTTCCTTCACAAGTCATGACAACAAAGTGACAGCGTAATCTCAGGAAGGCGGTTCCTTGCTCCTACACAAGCCTGAAGTATACCCAACATTGGCCTTTGACCCAGAGCACCCACTTTCTGTCCTTTCTTTCTATTATACTGATGAGTCTGATAGTACTTCAGCAAGCAGTCTGGTGCCAGGGAGTTAACATTTTACTGGGATTCTTCACCTGGAGGCATGTCTTGGTGCTGCTCTGCTTGGTTACTTGGACACACTTCGGCCATGAGGGACGCTTCGGCCATGAGGGACACTTCGGCCTGTCTGTGAGACACTTGCTTATATGTGTGAAAAAGCGCGCTGATTATTCTTCTGCAGCAATTTTTCTCTGGTTCATTTTAAGATAAATTTAGTTCAAGATCCAGGGAAAATATAATCACATCAGTGATTCTGGAAAAGAAGGTAGCTCTAAAATCTGAAAGACAAATATCTGTTTAAATGGTTTGAAACCAGATCTTTGTAACAAGGGATTAGAAATACATATATTAGTTCCTTGGTTCTGATGTTGTCCTCTATGTATTCTAAAAAGCCAGAAGAGATGACATTGAGTATGGATGAGAGGAAGGAGCACAGATTATTATTTAAACTACAAAATAATGATTTTAAGGAGAACCACATGACTCAAACAATGGAGATATTGAATCGTCCTATGCTGTTTTGAAAATGTAGTTAAAAATTGATAAGCACCTAGGAGTGTAATTCTGAGAAAGAAAGAGACCTTTAAACAGTTTTTTTCTTTCAGGTTCTTAAATAATAAATAAAACGAAAAATTTATTAAAAAAAAGCACTATTCCTGAAGCAGAATACATTAATGAAGCCTGGCTCCTGATTTGGCTTTATACTACTCAAAACCATAATCAAATAAAAAAAGAATAGGCAGATCTTATACCCAAAGAGATTAGACCCTTTAGTTAGTCCATAATGTATAATTTGTTCTGTTGGAAACTAGTGCTAGTAAAGCCAGTACTATCAGGATATTGTCATATAATTTAAAAGCAGATAAGAACTGACTTGGAACATGCTCGTAAAATAAATAGCATGGTAATACACATATTAAAAATACATAAATTGTCTAGAATAACACAGGTTTTGAGGCAGGAACTTCTGATAGGGATGTCACAGTACATAAATCTAGGTCTCTATATGTCTCGCAATTTAGAACAGCTAAACGTTTTCCACACCAGTAGGATCCACTCCCCTGCCTTTGGCAGACAGCTCTAGTCTCACCACCAGTCCTGTGGAACGCAGAGGCTGTATCCCACACCATGGGGAGACCTGTTTCATGAGAGGTCATTCATATGAGGTCGTCTTGTTCATATTTCCAAACAAAAGGGAGAAAAGGTGGGGAAAAGAGCCTATTTTTTTCCTAGCATTAATTTAGATTGAAATTCTAGTGTTCACAATGTATAGTAGTGTGTATATATATAATGTGTATATATATTGTGTGTATATATATACATACTTTATATATTTTTTGTGTGTGTATATATATATAGTAGTGTGTGTATACATATATATGTAGTATGATCCACTGATTTAACCAAAAAGGATTATCTTCAGTTTATGAAAAGAACTCCAAAAGGCAATTTGGTTAACTTTGCCAATGTGTTTACTGTCAGATAACTTCAACGCTGCCTCATTTCCAGTTCCTGGTCTCCTGCTCATCTGCCCTGTAGGTATATTGTTTGCTCCCCTGTTCTCTTTTGGGGTGAACCAACTGAACTGCATGAGATAAAATCCACCTGCGGTTCTGGGGACAGTTTGCTCCTGTGATTTCTCACAACCAGAGATACAACTAAGACTGCAGCCGGCTTTCCCAGTAGGCTTATGTCCTCAGTCTCTCTCACACATCCTCCAGCCATACCATGGGGCACATAACGGAGATCCAGTGGCCATCCTACTGCAGAGAGGAGATGTTGTGAGGGCCTGCCCTGTTCTGGGTGGATATGAGTCAAGAGGGCATGTGTGGACAGACTTTGAGAACTTTTAAAAACAGGAACGTTAAAAGGTCTGGAAGGCTAGATATAAAAACCAAACTAGTCATTGACATTCACCTCTGAAAGGGAAGTGAAATGTACACTCAGAAGTGCTTATCTTCCCATCCATGGAAATTTTGTCCCCAGAATCATAATTACAAAAATGAGCTCAATACAACTGCTGAAGTCATTATGGGTAAAGCGAGAATGCTGTTTCTGGAGGCGATAATTACAATTATTGTATGTCTAACTTCTGGGGTTATGATCTTGTCATGTACATAGAATCAGTTTAGTTATCTACTGGGAGCTGGAGCCTCAAGGAAAAAGTCAATACAGGTCCAATTCTGTAACTGTAGCTGAACATCTTTCATCTGCTTCGCTACTGAGCAAATGATTGTCAGTGAGGCTTTGAGTATTGGTGGAGTCTCCTTTAGTATGGCTACTATTTATTCCTGAACAACTTGTGAAAAAGTGAACTGCATTCTTATAAATCAGGTTCAGTACTATAGATTCATTTGAAGGAAGTTGTTATATGTACAGTCCTGCTGGTGGAATAGCAGCTCCAAAATATGGATCATGAAGGAGAATTCCAAAGGCATGAGTGACTTAGCCTCTGAACAGGTGTCCTGGTTTCAGCTGGGATAGGGTTAAATTTCCTCCTAGTGCTGTGTTTTGGATTTAGTATGAGGAGAATGTTGATAACACACTGATGCTTTCAGTTGTTGCTAAGTACCCTCCTAGTCCAAGGACAGCTCCCATGCCTACTGACTGAGCTAGGTACACAAGATGGGAGGGAACATCATCAGGACAGCCAGCTCAGCTGGCTAATGGGGTATTCCATACCATGTGACGTCATGCTCAGTATATGAATGGTAGGCGTGATCCAGGAAGTAGCGATGGTTACTTGGTTATCGGTCAGCGCGGGTGGTGAGCAATTGCATTGTGCATCACTTATTTTGTATATTTTATCATTATCATTATTATTCTCCCTTTTCTGTTTTATTAAACTGTCTTTATCTCAACTCATGAGTTTTTCTCACTCTTACCCTCCCGATTCTCTCCCCGTCCCACTGGGGGTGGGGAGAGTGAACGAGTGGCTGCGTGGTATTTGGCTGCCTGCCAGGTTAAACCATGACAACAGGAAAGAAACAAAAATAAAAATAGAGGGACAAAAGGTGCAAACTTTTGTTTATAAGGAAAAAATCAGGTGCTTGGTAAAGGAGACAGTGTGGTAGAGTGTGGTGATCAGAGCTAGAGGTGGAGCTGAGAACCATGACCAGTGTGGAAAGGGTATTGTGCAGAAGTTCCAAAGCAAGGACACGGAGTCAGAACTTGAATCAGAATAAAGCAAAGAACTACAAAAAAAATTGGAGAAGATTCTTATACTATGGAAATATTACAAAAGTCAATTAAGAGTTAAATATATGTAGACTAGGGGACAGAAGAGAATGCTGAGAAAGAAAGAAGGGTCAGTCTGGAAAATGCAAAGAAAAGTAAAGGGAAGGAAGAGTTGGATTCCAAAGAGGTGATTAAATTTGTGAGGATGGAAGTGAAAGCATGAATGTGGGGGGAAAGGAACAAGGAAGATTAATTTTGACTTTGCAGTCTAGTTTCAGTGAAAGGAAGGAAGAAATACTGAAAAATACATAGAGGTATGTCTTCTGAAGTTCAATTTTAGAGTTTCTATTTTAATGATTTGAAAAAGTTAGAAAGGTAATCTGAGGAGAGACAATAATGTGAATGCTGATTAAAAGCAGAGTGATGACAGAAGTCAAGTTGACAGAAGACAGTGGCTGAATGCAAAACTCATTTTCTGAGTTCCCCCTCCCTCTGCTTTGCATATACAAAATATAAAAGTAGTGTTGACTGCAAGGCCAGGTAGTCTGAGGAGTTTGTTTTATCTCTGCTATGAATCTAGAGTATCAGACCAGAAATCATAAAAGTAATATATAAATTTGAAGTGTTTTGAAATGCCCATTCCTCTTAGACATAGCAACTGTTATGTATGTATGCATTTATTTATTTATTTCTAACTAGTCAAGAAATAGCATGGTATCACTGCAGATGAAGGCTTTGGCAACTAGTCCCCTGTTTAGTCAGGTTCAGATTATGTTAACGTAGCTTCTGAAAATGACTGACGTAAAGAGGCAGATGTCACCCTAGGAGAGAGAAAGAAAGAAAAGGCCTAATTCTTGCTGCTGCTGCTGCTGCTCCAGCTGCTGGAGGGAGACGAGGCAGTTCTGCAA
This sequence comes from Fulmarus glacialis, assembly GCF_000690835.1. Taxonomy (NCBI): domain Eukaryota; kingdom Metazoa; phylum Chordata; class Aves; order Procellariiformes; family Procellariidae; genus Fulmarus; species Fulmarus glacialis. Next base: position 8,250 of record NW_009206945.1, on the reverse strand, counting down.
TGTATGTCCTCTCCAGCCGCTGTGAGGTTGTTCTCATCTACTGCTCTGTTATTGCCCTATTTTATTTCAGGGATGAGTTTCAGCAGTGGATAAATTGATTCCTACATGGACTGTGAATGTAGTACCTTGGGAAACTTCAAAAAGTGGAAACATACAGATGAAAATAATTATTGTGTTTGCTATTGAAAGAAAAATTATAAGGATGTGTTCCACCAGCTGGGAATGCCTTCTGGTGAATTACTCATGACCACCTACAGCAGACAGTCAGAAAGCGTATTCCCAGCTTCTGCTCTCTTTCCGATTTGGTCCCTGCCAGTACCTATTTCTGGCTCACAAATTCATCAAAAGGCAAAATGAAGCCACTTTAAAGTCTTGATACTTCTCCTCCACAACAGCCGTTCATCTAAAACTGCTGAGAGAGAGATCACGACAGATGGTTGCTTTTTCAAGGGGAGTTCTGCCCTGTAGATGACTGGTTTGTGTCTATGTTTTTACCTCAGGACTCTGGTATTGATCAGAGAAAACTACTGATTTGCCTTGGGCATATGACATAATCCAAAATAATTTGGGAGGGATATTTTCACAGCACGAACTCCTCAGAACACAGAGCACTTGAAGGGCTGCCTTTTCATTGTCATTCCATTAGTGCAAACAGAAACTATACTTGTAACTCCTTGTGTAATTCGAGAAACTTCAGTAAGAACTGTAAACAACCTGTCAAGTCTTCCTGACTTTTAAGAAATCTTTTATTCAACTCAATGAGGTTTTTCCTCACAATCTCAGCTGCTGATTTTTCTTTTTGCTAAAAGCGTATGGCGTTATTTTTCTGTAAACAAAATTGAAAAGACCAATTTTCTTCTGACTAAGCTTGATTAACTTTTTGTCTCTACCCTAGTAAAATTGATTTTCTGTACAGAAAGATTTAACAAATTATATTAATTTAAATACACTCAAAGCCATGATGTTTATTAAAGATACAGCAAATGTGCCTCTCAGCTTGTAAGATATAACTACTTAATCTCGCAGTTCTCTGCCGAATTGCATGCCAAAAGCAAATATATGCTCCATGAATTCTATAAAATGTATAATAGTTATTTCCCATTACTCATTATGACTGTAGTTACTGTCAAAACAGAAGTTTAGAGGCATTTGTCGGAAGATGTAGAAATCCTTGTGAGAAGTCATTGTGTGCTACAGCCTGTGCCTAGAAGGTGTCAGCACAGCTGGCAGAAGCAAAGGGATAATCATGGGCTGGTACAGGTCTCAGCTGTGAACCTCTTCCTTCACCAATGCTTCTCTTCTCTCCAAACCTCTATGAGAATTCCTGTTCCAGGCTTCTTTGACCCTTTGCAGATATTTGAAATGGTAAGGGCAGACATACCAACACGATCAGGTGCCACAGAAAAGGGGATATACCTGAGCGAAGCAAGGAGGAATGAACATTTTCCTTGTGCCAGAGCCTGAAACAACCCTTATAACAAGAGAAGAATGTATTGGTGTTTGAGTCAGGGAGCTGAAAGATGGAAAAGATGCTTTTGTTGTAGGATGGGGTTACCCTCTTTCCGTTAGTGGCCGCAAAATGTTATCAAACCGATGTCCATGCCCAGGCACTATTAGACACTTGATACTGCCATCTTGGAGAGGATATTCAGGATTAGTTTTTCCATTTTGGTTATTTAAGGCCTTAAACAATTTCGCAGTGCCTTCTTTATTGGAGGTGGGGGGAGTCTTTTTTCTTTTTGAAAGAGTGGCTAGGGCTTGCAAACTGAAACTTAAACCGCTTGTGTAGTAGCTTGTTAGAGAGATTACAGTTTCTTATGCAGGGGAAGGGGAAAAAAAAAAAAGAATGAAACATAATGGAAATTTCAATTAGTGTTCAGCCAGAGCAGGACCTGTGACTGTAACTTGACTCAGTCATATTTCCATTTGTTTTCTCATTTCAGTGGGATTCAGTCTGATGGATTTCAATACTACCTTGTTGTGAGGTCAAAACCGTAAGCTTTCCTTTATCTGTGAAAACTGACATTTTTCATTTTCTTCTTGAAATAGCAGTTTGAAGCTATACTGCATGTAATAAAGGGCTTCTGCTTTCTTTTCCAGAGATAGCTGGAGTCCACTACCCTAGGGACTGACCTCTATGTTTACTTTTTAAAGTACTTTGGTATCCTGAAATACAACTTGCTGTGTAAGAACATCAGTTTCTGCTACCATTAAGTCAAAAGCTTGACAGTTTCACACGTCTACTAGTTATGTTTGCTGTTGCTGCTAAAAAAAATATAGGTGAAATTTCACACTCAGAGCAGGCTGGACAAAGCCTTGCCTCTGGGTTTGTAAATGCTCATATAGAACTGACAACATATCTTAAATGTTTCCATTGTGGAGGCTTTACTTCTGGTCTGACATAGTCAGAAAATGAATCATGTTGTACACAAACATTTTTCACCTAGTGGAAGTACAGAAAGCTCACCAAAATCAGGAGTGGCTGTGATTTTATCCATTAAAGAAGATTAGCTCACCAGAGCAGAAACTGTTGTTTAATGCAAAGCTGTATGATATGCACCTGGAGGTAGATAATGTTACTGATTAACCATGCTTGGGTGAGAGACGGTTAACAAAAGGAATCTCCTTTGAGTCATTGGCCTTTATGGAGACATTTAGATAACAACAATGAGATCCTGTGGAATTTCCGCAATCCTTTTGGTCCTAGAAGGAATTGAAAAGCAATCCTGAATACAGCTGTAATAGCATTTATATAGTACTGAAGTTTAGCTCAGCTCAATAACTTCAATTAGTACTATTTATATTATATCAGTGGCCAGAGAACCCAGTTGCAAATCATAACTGCAGTGGGATGAAAAGGTACAAACCAGCGGCAATTTTACATACATGTAGCATAGGGTATCAAAGTGAAAGAGCTAACTTACAACCTGCTTTCCTATATTATGAAATGCATTGCATTTCAGACCCCTGCTGCCAAGGCAGCTCTACTACTGCTACTACTGCTACCAATGGAGAGGTCAGGTTGGAAGTGATGATCCTGTATTTCATAAAAGTGAAAGGCAGGATCTAAGTAGGGTATTGAAATCTCAGAGTATTGAAGATTGGAGAGATAGTTAAGAACACATGTCTTTGTCTACATCGTACATCAAAGCTCTGTAGGGCACAAAACTTTGTGACTTCAGAACTCCTTGAACTCTCACTTGCCACTCCAAGCCACTCTGTCCTCACTCGCTGGCATGCAAAATTATCATTCTTTCCCACACAAAGACACCCTAAGCTTTATCTGATATCAGTATACACAAATCCCTGAGAGAATACATCTTATTAACGAAAGAGTGACAATCCATTCCAACCTCAGGAACTCAGGACATGATATTGAATAAATGTAATCATACCACACAACTATTTTCATTAAATGGTACTTTTAGCTTTTTCTTATCTATGAAGTCTTTAGACTTTAATTATCATGATTGTCATATTTTTCCTCTTTATGAGAAAGAACATAGAATCCAGGAGAACAATACTCTTTAAAGAATAGGAAGCTGTAATGAGACTTCTTATAATTCGAGTGACTTATTTAAGTTTTTATATATACATAACTCTTATTAAAAGAATTCTCATGTGGAAAAAGCATGAACAATTTTGGTTTCACAGCCTGCAACTTCTATTTAATAGGTTTTCATTTCATATATATACATACACACTCATACATTCATACACGCATATATATTCCGCACTATAAGGACACAATGAGTTTAGCCACATGAATCCAGAGATACAATGGGAAGAAATGAAAACTAGGAAAAGAAAAGAAAAAAAGGAAGTAAAGAGGAACTTTATGTGTGATATTTTAATTACTTTCTCAAATTCATTTGTGCAAGCCTTTACTTCCAAATTGCAGATTAAGCAAGCATTCAGTGATGAAAGCAGAGAGTGAGAGTGACAGTTTGTATTTGAGGAGAAAGAGTGCAGACTGAAAAAGAAATTTTGCTCATCTATATGTGCAACACAATTTGTATGCAGCTATACATACTTTGTAGAGAAGGGCATTTTGATGAATCTATGCATGAAGCTGCTCACATTTGGCAAATGTAGAGAAAGATTTAATCTCCAGACTAAACCATTCCTGCAGAGAACAGTCTGGTACTCAAAAATGATACTTATCTCTAAATGTGGACTCACATGTGTTTTACCCAACAAAATTAAGGTTCTGCCATTTCTGATCACATTTAGGGTTTGTCCTGCAGCACTACTGTCCATGTCAACTATCAAGAATACTGCATTTTTTTACCTCAATATTAATCACCTGCACAACTATTATCACTGTAGTTTGTGAGGAAAAAAAACCACGTTTCAAGTCCAGTGTTCCAGTTCCAAAATATAACTTTTTGACTTTGCAGCTGTGGCAATTCAGGAAATTCTGTGATATTAATAGGTCATGAACTCCATTTCAGCTTTAAAAATTGCTACATCCCAGAATACTCCAGCAGGTCAACCCAACAGTAAGGTGTCAGGCCTGGCCCTCCTGAGATTAGGGAGATGAGGATGATGGAGATCAGCTTGCCAGAAGGGAAGTTTAAAGTGCTGGGATTCCTTCACCCAACCCTCTACCTCTGGAGGCAGCAGCTGAACAGGCACAGAAGGTTCACAGAAGAAGAGAAAGGTCAGGCAGGGGTGTATTTTCATAATAGATGGGTCTTGTTTAATTGTGGGAACAGTGTAGGGAGAAGAAAACTGATTCCACACAGAAGCTGTGCTCCTGTGGTGAAGACATATGCACAGCTGTAGGAGGGCCATATGCTCCTTTTTAAGCAGGGGTCATAAACCTCAGAGCCTGGGTATGTTGTTGGTTGTGGCAGTGGGAACTGCTGGAAGAGTAGCTGTTCCTTACTTTGTGCTTATACAGGGAGGAACTACGCATTTTTGGGCAGTATCCATGCACGACTTTGTAGCAGCTGCATAAGACAAAGCCTATGTGGTATCCTTCGGGAATACCTACCCTGGAAAAATGCCACCTAATTTTGAAGAACTTGATCAAAAAACCACATTTGCGAAAATGCACACAGGTGTTATTTTCAGTCTGTATGTTTCCTAATGTTTCTAATCTGAAAGGGTTATTTTCAAAAACTTTGTAAAGTCTTTATACTATGTCTCTGAAGAGGTGAACTATAAAACCAAAGTATTTCCAAGATTTCAGCTCTAGAAAAGAATATTTAAACTAAGAATCTGGGAAGGGGCTCAAGCCACCTGACTCTGTTGGTTAGATCTCTCCTTAGCAGATTGTGAACCAAGTATATGCAGTCAGAACTGGAAAGGGATGGAGAAAAAACTATTTCCCATATGAGATACTCCCTTTTATATTCATGTGCACAACCGGTATTTGCACAGTACTCTGTTCATTTAAATTTTAATAACATATTGTAAATGCTATCATTAATATTAAACCTGGTATTAATATTAATGATCTGCTGCTTTCAAAAACTACATCAAAAACACTCCAGCAATAGCCCCTTAACAAGTCTATCACTTTAGAAGAGGGAATGCTGTGAGGGCTTCAAACATGTAACAATGACCCTCACTTTAAACCTGAATTATGAGTTTCTGTATGCAAAGTACAGTGTGTGTGATGGACAACCAGCAAGTAAAAACTTTTTGCGCTTTAAAGATTTTCAATAAGAATCACTAGTATTAATTCACTATTAGAAATTGCAAATATTGGTAATTATTTTATAAAAGGACTAAGCATTTTGTTTCAGGATGCTGTGATGATTGTTCTTAGTCTGGATCTTTAAAGTTATGAGGTATTTTATATTCCTTATGACAAGGTTGCTAAGTTTGGTGATCTAATGGTGCTCCATGAACAATTCCTGTGATACATTAAGCTATATTAATTCCTCTGTGTATTTCTGACATGCCTAGGATATGCCTACGTGGAGAACTTTATCTCTTCTGAACTTCAAAAAAGCTATTCAGGTGCCTTGCATCCACACTAAAAGGTCTCTGGTTTAAGGTCTTTAGTGCTCTCTCTCATTTTCACTGCTAAATTCATCCTTGGAGATCTGCACAGGCAGTGAGGTAAACTGCTTTTAAACATGTACTAATAAAAGTTTTCCTACTGTAAGCCTTATCTAGCAGTCTTCTGAAGTCATTGGGAGCCGTATCAGAAGCTTTAATGAGAAGAGGCTTCATATACTCTGTAATGTCAAGTGCACTTTCATTGGCATGGAATTTTCCTTAACCTAACCCTTGAAAATCCCTGAGAGAAATGACAAACAAAATTGTTTTCAAATTTACTTTGCAGAGTTAAGTCAGAGACCTCTGGTGTTGTCATACATCAGCTCCTTTTTAGCACACCAAAGAGAAGTTTTTCTAGACATTATACCACATTATAAACACTGTTAAGACAGATTTAGTTGAAAATAAATATTTATAAGATTCGGGACTACAAGTAGAAAGTTACAGAAGGAAATGAGGCTTTAGCTGTGAGAGAAAATACAAACATGAATCCATATGAAATGCAGTAGGATGGTTCTTACATGATCATGTGAAACACTTACAAGACATTATAAATGAGGAAATGGATAATTCATTTTTCATTAAGCAGATGGATACATCATATTTTCCATCAATCTTTTTCCTCTCAGCTAAAGCACAGACTTAAAAATTATTATAAGCAAGAAGTTAGCAGTCAGCATCCTATTCAAAGCGTGGTTAAAATAACAGAAACAATGAAGATATTTGCAAAACTTAAGAAAAGAAAATTAATATTTCCATTTAAAATAATATAAATATTATTTATAAGTTTTCAAAAAGATTCTCTTTAAATCTAAAAAGTGTAAAAAAAAAATTTTTCCATTAAAAAGTTACCTTCACACAGTTATCCTCAAGGATTCAGGAAAAAAACCAGTGTAACGGAAGGCTGTGCTTTACTGCATTTGAGGTCACGAGCTTAATTTGCTCAGTCCCTGCTTCTTGTTGCCAGTTCATTTGGGATAAAGCATGACATTTTGAAATCTATTTGCAGGTGAAAATGTGACATTGGAAAGCACAACATTTAGCAAAACCTATAATAGGATGTTATCTGACTCTTTGTGGAGGCGCTTCCTGCCCTCAGCTGGTGAGGGGTCCCAGGGAGGGAATGGAAGGCAAGGCTGCCTCGCTCCCGCGCTGTGCCCGGTGCGTGCGCACAGCATCGCAAGTAGGTGAACTCACAGAGTGCTACGCAGAAGTTTTCCTGGCAGATTAGTCCAGGTCACAGTGTTTGTCCTTTCTAGATACTGGCATAATTTTAGGCTTCTTCCTATAGGATGACATGCCTTCCTAAAATTCAGCATTAATGATCCAGAAAACTCCTCAACAGCTTTGAAGTTGTAGGATATAAATTACCTTGACCTGTGTATTTTAATACATTCTCCTTGACCACTCTTTGAAGCTCCTGTTCCTTGTAGGAGGGAAAGAAACTTCTTCAAAATACAGATTGCCAGCTCTTCACAAGCAGCCGGTTGATTCCTTTCCTTATAAATTGTGCGTGTCAGTATGCTTCACATGGAAGGGAATAGTCGGCTGTTAAAAAACGAAACAGCAAACACCAGATGAAGCTATAACATTCACTGTTTGTTTCTCACTTTAGGAAGAACAGAAAATCTTTATTGTCAGGCATGCATGACTAGTTATTTATCAAGCCAATTCAGAAATGCTGAAAGTACTCTCACTAAATGTCTATACAGTGGTGCTTTGATAAGGAACTGTTGAGTAGGACTAATTAGAAAGGAAGAATATCTTTTTGCAAAACGTTTCCACGTCTGAATATTTGTTTGATTTTGTTAAATATGGGGATGGAACTGATGCTATTTGAATTATTTCATGGAATATAAGGGAGAGACCTCACTCTCCAATCTTTTCTAAGCTAAGATGGGCTTACCTGCTTATGTAAGATAAGAAACCCCCAAGAGAACTCTTCAGGGAATAAGTTGCTTTTCAGATTGGGAGGGATACCAGAATCTGGTCTACATGAGTCAGAAGCCAAAACGTTTGCTATTCATGTACTGTGTAAAATTTTTGTACTTCAAACAACTTCAAAGGAATGTACAAATTAGGTTTTTCTTATTGTTCCTCAAGAAAAGCTGTTGGATCCTGCTGATTTCTCTCCAAAGTTCAAACTGATGAATCTTTTGAAGGTATAGATAGTGTTACACATTTGTCACATATTGATATATATTTCCATAATATATATATATTGATATATATTGA
>NW_009206944.1:0-7488 GCF_000690835.1 Fulmarus glacialis | reverse complement strand
ATATTTAATTATTTATAATGAAGAGTAACCATTTTCATTGGACCAGAGCGCCTACTAAAATAAACTCTCTTTCCTCACTCCTTTCCAGGAGGTAGCATCGGGACAGCAGTTGCTCCAGTCACAATCTACCCTGCAGATGAGAGGAGCTTTCAGTGGGCAGGAATTTGCAGGAGGCTAAATGGACCTCACTGACATGAGCTAGTAAAGCATAACTGCCCTTCATCCCCAGTGAGACGTGGTACCCCCTTGGCTGAACAACACCCTCCTGCCAATTCATGTGAGGGTTGCATCTGTCTCTACTTCTCCTCATTTGTTTTTCCAGAAAGGTTAACAGCAGCAATAATCTCTTAGGGGACACAATTACTATTTTAGTTGACGTTCACTAAAGCAGAGCAAATACAGCGAAGCCACTGCACATGTCACTTTAAAACAGCTGCCACCACATCATCCTCATCAGAGGACAACATTCACCATTATCAGAATGGAGGCAGTAAATAATATTTGCACTGTAAGAGTTTACAGTGACAAAGCTGGCCGCTCATATCAGGAGCACTGCAAAAATGTTGACATAGAAAACTGAGCTTAGGCTTTTCATCTACCATATGTGAAACATTTTAGTGCCCAATTCTCTTTTTGCAGATCTACTCTGCCATTAAATATAAAAGGGATATTTGGGTAAGTGTGTGGGGTTAACAACTCCCTAAGCATAAGAAATCAGTTCCATCGTAAGGTAACAAATTGGTACCCTCTGTAACAGTCATAAAAGGCAAAATTTAGGGGTAAACTGCTCCACATCATACTCTAGCTCTCTTCTCCCATTGGGATTTGCCCGGACTACATCTAGCAATCACCAGCGCTGCTTACAGACATCAGAGTTTCTTGAGCTGCCCCTGCCCAGTCACAAGACTGCACGCAGCAAAACATTTGGCTGGGTCATGAGACCTAAAGCAGAAAAACATGGTTAACAAAAGCATCCATGAGCACCAGGGATGCACAAGGGACACGCTGCTGCTGCTCCTGCCCCAGAAAATAAACTGCATCCTTAGATGCACAGTTTAATGAGCCAAGAGGCTTCAGCAACAAGCCCAAGGACTTCTGACTTCTGCTGTGCACCTGGCCACCTATTTTTAGTGCCATGTTGCAAACGCTCTAAACCAGCTCACTAACCTGATCCTGATTTTAGAAAGCTGCACAACTACAAACCTCCTCCACATCCACCCCGAGCCACAGAAAAGCATACACAGGGCAGGGAGGGTGTGTTACACCCTGATTAAGACACTGATAGCTCACTGTCCTGCTCCAGATAGTTGTGTTGGCACAGGAGGGCAAGAGGCAAAAGATAACACCAAACTCCTTAAACCAGCAATGCCACCAAAGGCTCTGCGACTACATTTTCTGAGAGCTCAAAGCAGCAAGCTGAGGTAATACACCTCCTGGGAACGCATGCCCAAAAAGGCTCTACTGGATGCAAAACAACTCTGATATGGATTAATCCAGAACCTAAGAAAACAGCTCTACTTTGAGCAGGGTAGCTTAAAGTCAGCTTCACACCTCCGTGCTGAAAAACCTCTCATATATTGCAACGTCAGACCCATGAAGACGTGAAAAACAAATCCTCCTCACAGTAACAGCCCTAGATCTTGTGTATGCAGAAGAGCAAGGTTCAGAAGAGATTCTGGGTCATGCAACTCGGTGAAGTGATCGATCCTATCGTGTCCATTTTTAAATCTTTGCAAGAGCAGCATAACACTATCTTTTTCATAAAGTTGTGCAACCGGAAACCAAGAGCTGCAAGAGTAGCCATTGAATTCATCGTAAGCAAGCAGGCTTGTGTAAACCTGACCTATGTGGACTGGGGCCAAGACATAAAGGTTAGCTGCTTACTAGCAATCCACTAAATTATATCCTTAGGACACTGCATGTAAATAACCTGACAGAACGGAGCAAGTGAAACCATGTGACTGGAAACTTGGCCAGGAACCTGAGATACTTACCGTTGTTCCCAGTTTTCCAGGAAGAGGTATTTGCAGAGAAACAGCAAAAAACAAACAAAAAATAATCAGGTGGTGGAAAAGAGCCAACCAGCGGTAACATACAGAAAGGCTAAAAGTTTGGGTAAACACCAGAGTCCAAGGCAATAAAGAAGAGCAAACCCAGGGAATTCTGGAATATTGCTCTCTCTGGTGGTGTGTGCTTTTTCACAGTGCAGCATTACTTACCCAAGGGTTTGTGTGCATTAAGGAACGCTCTGACTGTAACACTGTTGTTTAGGTGTTCATACTGCCAAAGCTTGTATTTTAAGCTGAATCATACACGAAGCAACATGTAATTTTGCACCACTGCATCCAAATAGCCAGAGAACCTGAGAACACTAGCATGCACAATCAGGGACTCCAGCATATCAATTTAGCTGCAGGACTTTCTTAGAAAATAAATAATGGTGCATACTTTGACACAAAATTTGTTAAATTTTTACCTGTGGTTATGGCTTTCACACTCTCCCTGCGTCCAACACTTTTTCCTACAAACCTCAAAAGGTAGACAAGGAACACTGTTGGAAGATTGCCATAACTGAATGTTCACATTGCCTTTGTTACAGCATTCATCATTTCCCAAAATGTATTCTTCCCACAGAGATTTTTTTAGTGGGCTTTCAATTTCAGTAGAGTTCGTATGGCCCTTCAAAAAAAATTCCCTGCTGCCTTCCCCTTTTTTTCTTAAAGGAGTAAAAGCTAGCACCATGCCCGAGGATTTGTCAGCTCAGACCACTTGTCTGGCACAGACACGCACATCAGCTGAATGGTTACCAGTTACCAACGCAGGTTTACCACTACACAACAAAAATAGACCTTTCAAGGATTAGTGGCCACTCAGGGAAGTCCACACCTAGCGTAACCTCATTGCAATACCCCTATCTGCTTTATTCAATACACGGTTTTATCACATTTTGTGCTGAAGAGGGCAGTGCACACACAAACTGCATCTGAACCAGCATAGCCTGTCTTTGTTCCATGCGGAAGTGCTCAGGTGCACCCGTTGCGTAGAGTAAAGCTACAACACAGGCAACCAGAGGATTCACATTCAGCCCTGGAGCCCATTAGAGTCATGTTTGTGTGCCAGCCTCCAGCAACCCATGGGTGGAGGCAGCTTATCTTCAGCGCAGTCCTGCCATCAGCCAGATAGCTCCACAGGAGTTAGGTGGACCAAGCAAAGCTATTATTTTTAAATCAGGAAATAACTCTTACTTGACGAAAACTGAAGCCGCTTAGGTGGTTCTGAAATGGATAGTTGCATATATGCTCTGAAGAGAAATGTGGTCTGCTTACAATCCTATGGTTTTTAGTGGTCATCTTAGGCCATCCCACCTTAAGAGATATATCTGTATGTAGCTAAGAAACAGCTGCAGAACATACTCAAGTTTTGAGTCTCCTCTGTTCAGTAAGTTTTCCCCACTGCTAGTGTGCCTCCCCAAAAGGGAGCTTCCCACAACTGGAGTCTCTTGTACTCAAACTACCTGCAGTTTTTCCAAGGCCCATCACAGTGCCCTCACCAGCCCTTTTAAGTCCCCTATTCCCATGCCCTTCTCCAATAACTACAATAAAAGTAATTTCCTGTTTCAGTGTGAGGCAAGTTCTCATTTAAATTCAAGGGAGGGAAGAAACGCAGTTTTTCTCTCTACTGAGTTCTTTCAGATACCAGTTCTTATGAACCCAGGGGCTTGCAATAGCCTGCACACCCTTTCCTGCTGTGTAACTGCTACTGAACTGCTGCCATGTTTCAGTCGAAGAACATGTCCATGCTACCTGGAGAGCTTCTTGACTGCTCTTAAAGCACTCTTCTTGTGCTGAAAGATAAAAAAAGTTAACACTTTATAATTAGTCACTAGAATTATTTTCAGAGTTGTTTTACAAACTTTCTTGACTATGAAGGAATACTAGGTTCTTCCAGAAATTGGTTTTACCAGCTGCCTCCCCACAATTTCATTGAGAACACTTAAAAAGGCACAGAAGCCTTTGACTCTTACCTGCTTTTCCAAGCTCCCCCCGTTTAAGAACAAAGTAGACAACGCAATGGATTTTTCTGCATTGCTATCATTAAGATACTTGGAAACAGTAACACAATACAGAAGTACTTACCTATTGTACCCAGCTGAATTCACTCTCACCTTTGACCTTGCAGCTCCAGTAACTCTTTGGGAAATAGCTCCATGGGAGGCAAGTACAAACAAATAACCTTCATAGCACCTTCTTCAGCCTCCAGAATCTGAGCAGTAACTTTAAGAGTTTGCACCCTTCTCACATAGGCTTTGAAGTAAGCAGTTCGTCAGTGACACTTCATCTCTCCTCCGTGCTCCAATGGGACTGTGGATAACTAAGTTTTATAGCTGGGATAATTAAGAAAATGGGATTTTAAAACAAAACTTATGTGCCAAGACTAGCATAGATCGTACCAATCACCCTTAGAAACCATATTCCACTCCCTGTTTGAGTGCACATGAAAATCTTTCATCCAGCTAATTTGCATATGAGGAATTATGTAAGGCCTGACAATTTGCAAGAACTGAGATAACCCCAGCATCCCACCAGTTCTCCATGCTGCACCGACATGGATGTTGACACCATGACAACAGAACATCAGACACCTTTAAAATTATGTTATCACGTATTTGTACACTTAATCTTGTAAATTTGTGTATTTCTCATGCAGACTGTAGAGCTGGTTTTGGCATACTATCCAGTGCAGGCTCAATTTAAAGCATCCAAATCCTTGAAGTTTTCATTAAGAGCAAGAACTTGTCAGAATGAAAGCTGGGATATGAAGCCAGATTTCTACATGCAAACTCAGATTAAACTTAGATTAAGTAATTTCTTCTTTGAGCAAAAGCATCACACATTCCTACTTATCCTCGTCTTCTGCATCCCTCCTGCAGGGTCCTCCAACCGCTTCTCCTGGTCTTCAGGACACTAGGTGGTTGCTTACCTGAGTCCACTGTGACCAAAATCACTATAGTAACAACGACAACCCATAGTTTCTGCAGTGTAGGATGTTGGCATAGTAGTCCAAATATAGACAAAAATATCGGCTTCATAGGCTCAGGATCATACAGACACTGGAGTAAGTTTTCATCAACAGTATTAAACTACAGTATACCCATGTATTTAAGAAATGCCAGAGGCAGCTTTTCAATTCTATCATCACCTTAAGTCTTTTCATATGAAATGCTGAAACAACACTTATTTCTGCAATAGGTCTGTAAGCTTCTTGTGGATCTTGCAATTAAGACCTGTTCCGTCAGAAGAGACTTGGTCATTAGCTCTTTCAGGTGAGCAGAGTATCCAAGTTTGAGACATAGAACACAAGCTTCATCATGAACATCTCTGACAAGTTGTGATCAGTAAGTATAATCCATACACTGACAAATATCAGACACCCCCAAACTGATGAAAGTGAACTATACACACAGAAAACTATTTTAGTTGTCTCTTGCATCAGGCATTCCTTTGGGTAGTTTTTGAAGTCAAGTCCTTTTTTCTACTTTTCAATCTGCTATAGCAACTCTTAGCTAAGACAATCAGTGGCATCTACATCTTCAGATAAAGAAATATGGTAAAAACAGTGAAATAAAATTATCTGTAAAGCAGGATGCATCCTTGTCTCCTCCCCAGAGGAGCAGCATTGAAACAAGGCGGGAAGGAAGGAAGAGAGGGAATCAATGCAGGTGACACCAATTATTTCTAAGCCAGTTTAAATAACAAAGCATACTGTCATTAGGTCAGCAGACTTATCTTGGATGAAGATTTCACATACATGTTTTCTGCCAATTACAGAAAAGACAAGCAAGCCTCCTCCAATTATCCCATTGCAATACTTAGCGTCATTACTTGGTATCAGCTGCAGATATAAGCATAGGCTTGAAGTCTACAGTGGGCAACTGTTGTGACAGAAATCATCATGCCACTGCCCCCTTTTTTCACCCACAGCACACCTAATCTAAAGGTATCTGCACTGAGAAGAATCAGAAGTAGAAAAGAAATAAAGGGGGCTGTATGTGTAATTCAGAATTCTTCAGATGTATGCAACTATTACTGAAAGTTACAGCAGCAATAGAGCATTATACTCCCTGTACTCTTTTTGTTCAGTGATGAATATAGCAAAACTGGACAAGCTGGGGGTGGGGAGAAGCACCTCCTGTCCCAGGACACGAGACATTTTACAGGAAAATGAGGAAGGCAAGCAATTGTTACAGAATCTTTAAGTGGAGGGAGCCGGACTTAAAGAGGTGGAAGAATGGCACACATCAACAAATCCTGAAAGGCTGCAAGGTCAGGTTAAGTAATTTGTAACTGCATCACAGAACATCTCATGACACCCCTCCTCCATCATTCAAGTGTATCCTGGGGTAAACAGAGTACTATACCCATGTAGTTACTGCGAGGCAATATCCTGAACAAATGCATTGTACTTACCTCCAGGAGGAGCCAAAGTATGAAATAAAAACTTGTAACCCCATTTTTCCTGAGCTATACCACTACTGGACTTTAGCCAAGACTTCCAACGAGCCTGCAAAACTCTTCACAACTCTTTTCAACGGAGCATCTTCTTGAGGTAATAAAGCACTTTATTTTACAGGAATCAGCTGTAACTAGAAATGGTGTTATTGCACAAACCATGAAGTAATTTGAGTGTCCTCCCTCCCAGTTTTGAGCAAAGATATTCCATACATTATTTCAGGGAATTCCAGTCCTCTTAAGCCTACGAGATTTAATTAATCTCCCATTTGGTGAATGGATCATTTCCCATTTCCCAACACAAAGACTAGCACAAGCAGGGATGATGTTCAGTACAGGAAAGTCTACAACCTGCTGCTCAAAATCTAGCCTACCTCCTACAAGCCAGCCAGAGGGTATGCTGAAACTCAGACAGCACCTAGTCGTCTGGCTAAGCCATGCCAACACTAGACAGCAAGTGCAGGTAAGAAAACAATTAGCTTGGCTGCTCCCATACCGTGCTGAGAAGTCTTACACCATCTCATCCATTCTCTCAGCTTTTTCAAGGTTGATTTATGTCCCTTTGGACATACTGAAGACAGCTGCCTTTAGGAGGAAGCAAAGCTCCTCCTGGTGGTCACATTAAGCCACGTATCTATGATAGCCAAACACTATTAGTGCAGTTATCAGACAGTTTGTGCAGTAACCAGAAAAAAGCCACAACCCTTAAAAGAGCCCCAAATCAGCAAGCACAGGCTGTCACCTAGTGTGTGACAAGGGTACGTCCCTGCCTGCCCCCTACTGAGGGCCTCCCCACCAAGGCCAGGCCAAGAGTTCAGTCCTGCTCTTTAAACCACTCTGTACTTCATCCCAGGCAAAGGCCAAAGACCTCGTCAGCTACAGCCCCCGCACGGGGCCCCTGTTCCGGAATGGCTCAAGGGGCACAACGCCGAGGGCCACCGGAGCCGCGCCGGCTTCCCGCGCCACACACCGCAGCCTC
>NW_009206943.1:0-16531 GCF_000690835.1 Fulmarus glacialis | reverse complement strand
CCCGGCTGAGCTCTCTTTGCTCCTTCTTCAGGAGGAAGAATCGTGAAGTCTCGCTACCTGCAGTACGATAAGAAAGTCGCCAAGAAGGTACTTGGACGCCTCGCTGCCAAAATGACTCTGCTGGGGTTATGAGGGAGTCGTGGGGTATTCCTAGATGCAGACTGGGATGGGAACTTGGGACTGTACTCAGGTGACTTACAAAGCACCAAGATGCCCTGGGATTGTAGCTGGCTGTTGTCAGCATTCGGGTCGGAGGTAGGATATATTGCTGGTCACAATTATTGCTTATGTTCAGTCTTTTCTGTTTTTCGATTGTCAGGATACTTCAGCAAATTCTTTTTCAACGTCTACTGCTAAACCATCTTCTGCAACTAAACCAAAATCAGTTCTTCCTCAGAAATGTAAAACTTCTGCTGGTAGGTTTTACCAGAATTTAAAAGCTCTTCTTTTGTGAATTTGTATTTCCAACCTGTGCGACTCTTAACAACTCTAAAATGTTGTTAAGAGATGATATTTTGTATTACTTATATCACTGCCAGTAATTATTTGTATACGAAGGTGGGATGTGGGATTAAGAGGTGTAAACTGAAGTGCATTAAACTCTTGTCTGGACATTCTGATAAAGAACTAAATCTGGAATTGAGTAATTGGGTTGTCTGAAATAAGCATATCTCTTGCCTTCTGCACAAGGCTTTGAACTACTCTTTTACTATGCCATCACCATTGCCTTGCTTTTTTTATTTAATCTTTTTAATAAACCCAGTATAAGTGACTGAAAATCCCTGTCTGCAAAACAGTTCATTTTTATTTCTTTTGCAAGAATTGCAGAAGATATTCTGGTAAGACCTTAACTTGACTTGAAAATCCTGAGGAAATAACTTTATTCCCTTTCACATCTCAGTGTTGTTGTTGAACTGTGAAATGTTTGAGAGGATAACATTCTGAACTACCTTATCTCTAGGTAAGTTAGCGAGTATACAAATGGTGTATATAAAGTAAATGTGTAAAAGTTTGTGTAAGGTTGCCCCATATTAGTGGAAGCATATATAATTGTGAACTTGTGCAGAACATGTTCTAATTCTTCTAGTTTGATAACAGCTTCTTTCTACAGGTGTTGTCCCTAACTCATTAAATCAGAGTAGTTTTGAGAAAGGTGACTTGCAGTCCACTTTATTAGACGAAGATAAAGTTAGTCGACCGGACCTTGATCTTTCAGCTATTAATGGTAAGCTTCCACTCATACTCAGTTTCTTGGTTTTATTATTTTTAACATATGTGTTGTAACTTGGTGATAAGTAACCCTTGTATTCTGCTATATTTACAAAAGGATTTTGTTACGTAAGATGAATGTTATTTCAAGTGTCTTTAAGCAGAGGTATTTAGACCTTCAGGGTTTAAATTAACCTCTCGATTTTCAGTATCTTTTGGGTGCTCTGTTCTTTTTGTTTAAGATCAAATATTAAAGAACAAAGTACGCTCAAATCTTTGTTCCTGTAACAGATGGGTGTTAGATTATCAGCCCTTCTGAAAATTGTATCACACCTGTCTGTAACTGTCACTTAAAGCTAAATGCTCATGTGATCCACATCTTCTCAAGAGTATCATCAGAGCCAGAAATAGAGCACAAGTCTTCTTTATTGGTACACATAATAATTTTGAAATTATCTTGGCCTTTGAAGAACCTGATGGTATGTTGACCCACCCTATATACCTTGGTAGAAGAGAGCAATAACTTTTCTGTTGTGATACAGATAAAACCGTCCGCAAAAAGACTCCTGGTTCAAACTCCGCTCACAAAAAGACTCCTGGTTCAACCTCTGCTTGCAAAGGAGATACAGGGACACGTCAAAAAACCAGAAAAGCGGTGAGTCTCACTGCTTTCATTTGTTAAACATATTTGTTTTGAAATGTGTGAAATAAAGATTTTCTGTTTATCTTTAATCTTGATAACAACTTTGAGGTCCTGGGATGATCTAAAGCCTTCTGGCAAAAGTCAGAGGATAAGTCTGTTCTACTGCTAGTGATGTTTGTTTTGTTTATTGGATGTCTCAACACTGACCGAAGCTTTGCTTCCGTTTCTCGTGGTAAAGAATCTGCAAAATTGTAGCATTTCCTCAAGTTGATTTTTTTTTTTGGTCTTCCTGTCCATACTTTTTAATTATATCACATTATCTTTAAATATTTTCTGACATTTTTTCTCAGAAAACTAATATTGATTCAATCTGAATTGAAGTGCCTTATTTAGGAATCTCATTCATCGTAGCACTGAAACTTCAAGTTCTCTACTGGTATTAGAAAAATCTGCTGAAAATGTTATAAAAAGTGGTGGAACAAAGAGGTATATTTAATTAACATGCATTGTTTAAAAACTCAAACTTTTTTGATTGAGCTGACTCTTGATGATGATGATTCCGGGCACAGATTGGACTTTCAGTAATTTGAATATTGAAAAACAATACCAAAATTGATCTAGTATATTCTTTACTTTTCTGAAGGGAAATGATTCTGATGCTGTGGTGGAAGAGCTGGAATCTCAGACACTGCTTTTAACTTACCTAAGAATAAAGGTGAGAGTCAAGTATTTGGTGTTTCAGATAGAAGAACTTGATATTGAGGAATTGTTTAATTTCTTGTCTATGCTTTCTGATCCATAAGAGTTAGATTTTTGTGACTTTATATGTTTATAGTTGTAAAACTATGACTTGCTTTGAGAACTCTCTTAGAGTGAATTCAGTGCCAGTTTATTAAGCTGGTGCTGGTTCCTCATGAAGTAGGGGTATGCAGAACTTTTGGGAAAACCGTGAGTGAGAGTGTTTGAAGTTCAAGGTTGTAGCAGTGGCTTTGTTCTTTGTTCACTCAGTGCTGTATATGTATTTTTCCTTTGCAAAAAATATTAGCGGGAGTGGGGGAAAAAGATGGAGGAGGGCTTTAACTATAATGTACTGTGCTTATTGAATGAGGTCTCTGATACATTAATTGAAGCTCTTTGACCTGGTCTGAGGCTTCCATTTGTTTATTCAGAATATGTTAGTTACTTAGATGTAGCATTACTTTAGTTGTTAATATTTTTTGGATGTAATAGGCAGGAAAAAATCTTGCCGACCTAGAGAAAAAAGCAGAAAAAAACTTGTTAATGTTGTGTGAAGAAAAGGAGAGACAACAGGAGAAGCTCTGCGAGTTGAAGCGTGAAATTCTGCTCAAAGAGAGGGAGCAGAAACTTGATGATGCGTTAGACAAACAGGTAGGCTTTATTACAGTTTATGCTTCTCTTATATTTAAGCAAGCTCACTTATGAAGTAGTCCTTTATCCAGAGAAGATTTCTGTGCTTCTGTGGCCTGCTGGGGTACAATTTTAAGCAAAAGAAGCATCTACTTCCTGTTGTGGCATGTAATACTCTCCAGTAACCTGAGCAAATGCCTTTGTCGCTTTTTTGTTGTCCCTTGTGGATAAGCAGGAAGGAGAAGTTAGAGCTATTAGGCAAGGGACAGCAATAGTGCACTGGTTGCAAGAGCAGTTTACAGCTGATGCACAGGAGATGCAAGTATCTTAAACCACGTGAACATCCTGCATTTGCGCCATTACAGTGATGGCTAGAGCTGAGATGCTTAATCTTTGATGAGAAATGAACATCTTCTCTTCTTTATTTGTCTTACTTTTATATGTTAGACAGCAATAGTTCTGGCCTGGTTGTAAGAAGGCAAGTTTCTAATGAATAACTAATTTTTGAATAATTAGTTTTCAAAACTGAACCTATGTTTGCTTTTAACAAATATGCAGTGCAAAAATTAAAAAATACTTTTGTCGTTTGGAGAATACACTGTCAACTACAGTCAAAGTATCAAATATAAAACACATTGCCTGCTATGTTGCTAATACCTCTGAGCTACAGTAACAAGGAAACTGGTATTGACCGAGGCATTTTGAGATGATAGAGGAAAACCTATTAAACAGCATGATAGGAGTATCCTACCACGAACTTCTTGAATTCCTCAAGAAGTCAACGAGCATTTCAGGGTGGTACTTGGATTTTTTTTTTGTAAATTATTTTTCTGTATAGAGCCAGGTCTGTACTAACAAAATGGCTGTTTTTGAAGAAGTGTTGGTTCACCACGTGTCTTTTTCAGATGGAAGTACTTTCTCCCCTTGTTCCTGTTTGTGAACAGTTTAAAGAGCAGTATAAAAGCTTTGCAGTTTCCCTGGATGCCACTAGACATGAATTACCCATAAAGAATATTCACATAGAAGGAGATATGCTAACATACCTTGGTATGAAAATTCAATTAAATTTACTTTCAGAAATAGTGGTTTTTTGGTATGCTAAAATTCTTACATTGTTATTGCTAGATCTATCAGTGGCCACTGGAGGAATTTTGTGTGTTCTTAGAGCTTGTATGGACACTGGGCATAGTGTGACACACAGTCACATGTTTTGCTATGAATAATTCTGGTCTCTGCTTAACCACTAAACTGCACTTGAACAAGTTTTTTATTTTGCAGCAGGAAAAAAAATTAACTTTCTAAACTAGGGTAGTCTTCATATACATTTTATTTAGCAAGTTTCTGTATCTTTTAACTGTATTCATGGCATTCCTCCTCCTTCCTTGTTCCTAATGGGTAAGCAAATTGTAGACATACTGTGATCTCTTCTTGTTTCTGTGTTTGAGGGATAAAGTCACTTGGGTAGACTTGCTCATGTTTCCTGTATAACTAGAGCTTAAATACATTATATGATGATTCTTGAATCAGAATGCTTGTTTAATAAATTAGTACTTGTGTTTCGTATTGAAGTCTGGACAAAAGATTACATTTTTAAACTGCTGGTCTGCAAGAAACAAGATTCTTAAAGCATTTACAGTAATCTTACTTACACTTTAAAACAAATGGAAAAGGTATATTGAAGAACTTGGAATTCTTGTAAGAAGGCTTGAAAGGAAATAAATACGTATTTTTGGTTTGTGAATGCTAAAGGAAAGGACTGGATAAATTTCATGTTGGGGGCACATGCCAATAGCAATATATGTAACTGGCCAGGGAATTTTGGATGTTTAAAACTTGTTTTTTCTGTTGCATTTGTCTTGTGGAAATATTGGACATAGTCTAAATGAGAGCTTGATTAAGCAGTTTTAATAGCCTGTTGCTAGTGTTAGTCTTCATAGCTAAAAATAATTTGGCTTTCACAGTTTTCTCATGGTGTGTTTGTGAAAGCTGAACAAACAGTAGTTCTTCATCATCTAGTTCACCTGTCTCTGCGGTTACTCCAGCTATTAAGTAATCTTGTATTAACTGATGCCACTGCATGCATTTTTGAATAATATTTTAACATCTCCTATCGTAGATGAATTGCGAAAGCAGTTAACTATCACACAGGAACTTTTGGCAGAAGTTACGCCAAGCTACTCAGAAGAAAGTGCAAAAGCGTATAGTGTACTGAAAGAGCTTAAAGAAGTGTCTCAGAAACTGGATAAAGAGCTTCAAAGGTATTTACAACATTCAGGTGAAAAGACTTGTTGACTAAATATTCAGAGGAAAATCCACAGATCTCACCAGAATGTATCCAGAATGTATATTGGAGGACAATTAGTTGAGGCAATAGTAGCACTAAGTTTAATTCTGTTTGTAGCAGATATCTGTATTGCTGTCCCTACCCTACCTACAGTCAGAGTAAATATGCTTGGGGTTTTTTGATGTGTATTCTAAGTGAACTACTTTAGTGTGCCATTTGCTGAATTTCAGTGAGCAAGAATAGCCCTGGTAAAGTGCAAATATGTAGGAGAGTGGAGAACTCCAGGAGACAGAAAAGTGAACTGGAAGCATTATGTCTTAAAAAATAATAACCACAGAATATATCATCCTTTAGGAGGTACAAGGAGCACAAAAAAAGGTTCTTTCCTCAAGTATTGTCTCAACAAATACAAGGTATCACTGACAGCATGAGGAATAGATAAAACACGATAAATTTCCTTTTCTCCCTTTATTTCCCCAGAAGAGATTACAGCTAAAATCTTCAAAGACTGATAAACCATAAAGCCATGCATCTCCCCCTCCTGCAAACTGCCCCTCCTCTCCTCCAAATTCTAGCCTTCTTTGGGAAGAAAGTTCACATTATACATTTTTTTCTTCTGGTGGCTGCATGGTAGGAGAATGATGCGAATGTCCAGGCGCATAGCCTTTGGGGTTAAGCAGAAGTTGTTATCCTCCAGAGTAACTGATTTAGCTTGCTTAATTTGTTCCAGGAGCTTCACACAAGTGCAGAAACTGTCGTTTGAAGTTAGTAAAGAAGTTTCTCTGCATAACCAAGGAATATGTGAAGAGAATCATGGACTAGATGTTGTGAAACACTGGTACTTCAACTAAGTTTGTGTATTGTTTTACTAGCGGGTGGGTCCTAAATCAATGCCAGCAGACTTGTTATCTTTTTACTTCTTGTATGAACATATAACTTGTCCAAACTTTCAGTTATGCCAGAATATGAAACCAGCAGCATGTATGCTTACTAATATAAGAAATGGAGTTTTCTTCTGCATGCTGTCCCATAAGGAGACCTTTTTTTTTTTTTTAACATGGATTTCTGTGACACCTTTCTCATCACTTTCTGCCTTGACAATACTGAAAGGTAAATAAGAAGTAATGTTATTCTTAGCAAATATGACCTATGTATTCTTAAACTTCTTGGTTTATTTTCTTGGAACTGCCCTCAAGTGCACTAATTTGCATCTCTTTCCAAAGTAGTATTCCTTAGAGAGCAACATATCAGAATATAGATGTGGAATTGTGTATGTGGTACAGTGCATTTGTTGATCTCACCAGGAGGATCTGTAGGAATGTACAGCATGATCATTGGTCACTCAATGAACAACTTCTGGAGGAACTCTTAATTGTCCCTTATTTCTGGATTTGCTGAGAGGAAGAGCTACGTGGGTAGCAAATACTGAGGCTGATGCTTGGAAGGAGCCTGTTCACTTGTAACAAGTGAAAAGTTTTGGTAACTTGTTGCCTAATTGTCTTGGAAACAAATTATTAAAATCATAAATGCTTTTGTATTAATCTGACACCTTCTCTTTAAGGACTTTATTTATTCTTTTTAATAATAAAGACTATTTTCCATTGCTATATCAATAGCCTTCATGTTTGAATACCTTTACCGATCTACAGAAGCTTTTGTTTCCATCTGGGCTTACATAGGGCTAATACTACACAATAGTATAGGACTTATAGGCACTAACCAGTCCCAATGGCAAGCCATGACCTACTGGCACCCAAAGTACTGAGGCCAGAAGAGTGTGAATGCGGAGAGAAACCTCAAACCTAACTACTGAGTAAGTGCCTGAGAAAAGTGTGTGCTCTGTTGTGAACGTACAAGCCAGATGTGGCAGGTTTTTTCAACGTACTTTCCATTTTTGTACATGGAATGCATTTCTCTCTGAAAGACATGTAGTATCCTGTATTTTTTTACCTGTGGAACCTCTTTCTGTGATGGTTTTTCAAAAGCTTTGCTTTGTATTGTCTGCTTAGTGTTATGTTTCTGGCTTAAGCTGTGTCTATAGAGCTTTTTGGCCTGCTCAAAAAATACTTGGAGCATTCTCCTTGCACTCCTTGAAGTGCTGTTCAGGCTTTCCTCCTGGTATTATTAAGGGTCTGACTAGATTCTTGTCTCCTTTTATTAAAAATTAGGAGTAAATTAAGCTGTAGTAACTGGATCAGTAAGATGTGCAGTGCACTGGATGAGAAGTCAATATATAACAGACTATTAAGACTGTCCTTGTATATAATATCAGTGTCATTTTTTTTTTTGCAGCAACTTATCCATGAGCCAGCAGGAGACCAATGAGTTGTTTTAAGATATTCATCTGTTATTTATCTGTTATTTCTTCTTCCTCAAACATGCTAATTGAACGGCACCTAGTAGTTCACCTGTGTGTGCTGCCATTCAGTCCATGAGTCATAGGAGCTGCCCACAGCAGGATCGTGCTCTGGGCCAGGAACAGGAGCTGCACCTACAAAGTTGGCCACTGGATGGGGAACTTTGCTAAGCAGTCAAGTCATAGGTTAGCTGCAAATTAGTCTGTTTATTTTCGGTGGATGGAGATCTCAATAGAAAGGCTCCTATATGATGAAACAGCTGGTCAAACAACTGTTTTTCCTAGGTTTGGATAATTGCTAGGATGTGTGTCCTCATGCCTGTAATCTGCTTATCGTAAGTGTGTCATTCTGAGACTCAGAAAGTTAGGAGGGGTCTTCTTAAATAGGAGGGGGGAGGGATGAAATGAAAATCAAGTTTGTAGTGTCTTGATAATTCTGTCCGTACGAACACAAGTCAGAATGTCTTTCCTAGGATTTCTTGATGGTAGACCTCATTGCTGGTCTAAAAAATATTTTTTTTAAGAAATACTTTTAAATTAAACCCATCCTCCTCAGTCAAGTGACTTTCTACCATTGAGATACTATTGTGTGTGTATATATATACCCAAATGCTACTTAAGCAACAGACAGCAATACAAATGTTCACTATAAAGTGAACGCTATTCCTTCTCTTCCCTGAAGAAGGGTGGTGGAGAACGGCTCTGCTTGCTGTGATCACGGCTAAAGGCCCCAAATCTTTTGGGGAAGTAGTTCATCCTTGCTGCTGCAGGTGGCAGTCATTATCTATACAACAAGCCTAAGGCAAAGTGGGAGTCCTGGAGCTAAAGGCCAGCTGCATGTACAAAACAATAAAGTGCTTTGGGATCTGCAGTCATTGTTTCAGAAGAATCATAGGCATTGATTTGAACATTCTGGCCATTCTTTTCCTTAAATTGAACACTTGTGTAATTCTTTGTACAAATGGTAGAACAAGTGCTAGATAAAGCAGCTCAGCCTCTCCAGGAAAGGGTTTTAAACTATTTTGAACTGAGACTTTTCCATCTTGATTCTCCTGAATATTCTTTCTAAGTGGTTCTGTTTTGGCTCTTTGCAGAAGTGTTTTAGGCTTCTCCACTTTGAAATAGCCACAGACATTAGATGCTGTCATATTTAACACTGTACAAGCAACAACAACAAAGAACTGCAGAATCACTGGAGCAGGAGCTAAACAGATGTGACACCACTTATTTTGTATTTTCCACTTATTTTCTGACAGTGTCACATGCTCTGAATCTGCTTGGAGTCCTAAACAACTTTAAGGGCTCTTTTTATTCAGGTTATGAATCTTTTCTTGGTTTTTGTTTTGTTTTTAACCTAGAATTAATAGTGTTCTCCCTTCTGTAACTTGAATCAATGTAGATTCATGTTGTATCTGGACTTGTGCAGTACTTATTACCTATGTATTCATCTTTTAGGCCAGAAGTTCTTATTGACCAATTCTTAACATCCATGTGTTCATGTGTTCTAAGGTATTTTTTTCTCTTCCAAAAACTGAAAGCAATTGTGAAACAAGCCAGCTAGGTCTGAGAGCCTGAGTGGGAAGGGGGGAGCACAGAAATGTAAGTACTCATCCCCTGCAAAATTCTCTTAATTATCTAAAAAGCAATTGGCAAAGATAATTTTAAGCTAGGTTTGCACTGCACAGATTGCCCTGCCTGGATTCTGGTACTTCTTGGGGAGCTCTGACCACATTCTCTTTGGTTACACTGGTGTTGCCTGACTGTTTTGACCACCAGCTCAGGAGGGCTGAGTCAAAGCATTTTTTGCTGTAATTCCTGTGCTCTCTGCGATAGGGTCACCAGGGGTCAACGTAAGGGAGCATCCCTCTTTGCCTGTGGTGCACTATAGTGGAGCTGCAGCCCCGGAGATAATCAAGGCCCGTTTGTCTCTTCACCACCACGCCCCCAACCCTACAATTCTTTGTTCACACTAGCTTCAAATGGAGCTGATTCTTTGCTCATCAACAGCAAGTAAGCAGCTCAAGACCCCAGCAGATGTTTCTGCATTTTAGGCTAATGAGAACTTATTGGATTACTGCAGTCTTCCCTGCCTCGGAGTAAATACCACTTTGTTGGAGATCCGGAAACTCATACTGAATATGATAAACAAACTGCTGGCTGGACTGTGATTGCCAGGACATGAAAAGAGTTCCACAGCGGCGGAGGATCTAACAGCTCTGAAATGCACCACTGAGCCACACCAATTAAGAGCATTTCCAGTGATTATGTGAGCATTCCTGTTCAACACACAGAAATGATTTTAGGTTGTTTCTTCCGCTGCATTTGTGTGTGGTCTGTAAAGCAAGCACAAGGATGGAGGACGAGGTTTGCAGGGTAGTCTCACATGCCTCTGATCAGTTTCTTTTAAAATATTTCTGTGATAATGTATATGCAAGACCTATCGAGTTTCCTGCTATTTCAAGATCTTAAATTTGATATGTTAGGGAAGCAAACGCAACTTGCCTCTTAAGACATAACTAATCTTTTGTTTATATAGATAACGTGTGTTTGGAGATGACCTGTAGGATATCAAAACTTAATTCCTTGTTTTAATATCTACAGCATCTGGGGGTGGGAAGTTAAACAGCTGATTGAACAGTAGTTTTCAGCGCTACTACCCAAAAAGATACTCTGTCTGTGGCACTTAGTCCTTTCAGCACTCAGGCTCTGTTGTGTATTTCTTCAGAACTTTTTAGACAGTATTTCAGTAAGTGAAATGGTAAAAATGTAACTATAGGAGTGCAGCACTGATCCCCAGCTAAACCAGGATGAAACTTATTAGCTTGACTATAGAGCAATGCTAGTATACTTATACAACTTCAGCATATTATAGACAGGGTAAGTATAGTATCTGTATAGGCAGTACCCAAAGATGCTGAGAGCCCTTAACCATTTCTTGCTACGTTTTTTGTCTTGAGAAGTTTGTCTTCACCTAACTGAACAAAATCAAATTTCTCAAATTAATATGATTTGTATGATAAAAGGACACCTCTACCCATTCCTAGTTATAAAGGTGTCCAGCTGCATTTTGTGTAACTCTTAAGTGTGGAGACTTCACGACCTCTCGATCCCATATTTATGTATCAAACTTCCACCAAACACATGGACAAACTTCTATTACATCACTCGTATGTAGAGGCTGAGTAGAAAACTGGGAAGTAATTTCTTACTAAATGTCTTAATGACAGCCACTTCTGATTAAGCACAGTGCTCTATTCCTGTTCTAAATTAGCATCTGCCCATATTAATGATTTCTTAGTACTATTTCAGTCATTTTGTCAGGAATTAAAATGTTATACTACTCAAAGATCAGCCTCTCCTGTTCTGTAAATGATTAATAGGCATTTTTGACAGAACTATTTAATAATTATATTCTTGATTATTCTGTTGTTATATACTACTCAGATTATATTCTTATTTTGAATGTGCTCTTTAATTAACCTTTCCTTGTAATTTTGTTCTAGAGATGCTTGTATTCCTAGGAGGCAGGATCAGTCTTGTTTCTACCACTCTGTATCTGGACTGATGTTGTGGTTTCTGTAAAAAGACATTATCCTCATTGCTGGTAAGCTTGCAGCAGTATGGCAAAGCCAATAGGACACTTGTTTTGCAGTTATCAGTTTCTACATTAGATATCTATGTTTGGCTGTCACAGAAGGGAAGCTGTCAGAAACACAAAGGGAGAACAAAACTGGGAGTTAAAGACATGGGTGTGGGGTTTTTTACTATGAATATAATGCTGTAAAAATTAACTAAGACCTTATTCTTGTCTGGTGGTATGTAATGACTGACACCAATGCTTTTCCATTGGGAAGTGGGGGGGGGACAAAAGATTCTGGCTTCCCTAAAGCTGATGACTTATCTGTTGTTTTTTATTTTTTTTTCCACCCATCTTCTACTGTAATGTAGTGCATACACGACTTAATGCAGAACTCAATAATTAATAGCCTTGTTTTTACTGCAGCATCTTTTCTTATGTGCACAATTTCCACATGTATTCTCAAAATCTTTACGTAAGTGAGTATTACCTCCTGTGTCTTTAGGTCTGGTCATCTCTGTGACAAGTTAGCATGAAAATACTCATGCTGAGGCAGTTAACAAGGGCTAATTATTAAGGGTGTGATCCTATCACTTGATTCTTGTGAGTAGTCTTATTGATTTGAATTTTGTAATTGGGGGGAAAGCAAAAGGAGGCACAACTGAGAGTAGCAGTACTCAAGAATTAGTATTATTTAGAGCTTAGTATTGACTCTATTTTTTGTTTGACAAATACCTGTCTGATAATTTTAACATTGCACGTAGCTTATTTACTGGGTAGATGGGACATGGCGGGAGGTGGGAGTTCTTTGTTCTGCAGAGTAATGATGAGCAGAACGTACAAGCAGTCAGGATATAAATTAGATCTAGTTAGAGCCAATATAGATGTATTCACACCTTCTTCTATAAACTGCAGTCCCTCCCTCACCTTTCTGACACACTGGTATAGCCATACCAATCCCCCGCACACTTTCAACCTGGACAACTGCCTGAGATTCCTAAAATTTCATGAGGAGCAGAATTACGTTTTTTGTAAACGAAATAAAAATCTGAACTATGCACAGTGCAAGCGGGTGGGTGAATATGGCCCATAGATTTGACTGATGAATAGTTTTTATACATAAGCAGTTCTTACAGAACTTCCTTTAAACTCCTAACTATTACCAGATGTGGGTTGCAGGCGGCTGCTGGAATTCCAACACCTGTTGCATCACACTGAATAGGATTCATTTTGGCAGGCACAGAAAATTCCATTTCAGTAACTAAATAGTTTGAAATGATATCTAAAGCCTTCTTTTTTTTCAGACCAAGCTGATTCTAGCCTTATTTACAGGATTGCACGTACTTTCATAATTAGAAGATGGTTTGCAGTCTTTAGAGACTGTAATTGCCTGATATTTCTTGTAGTCAGTAAATATCAAATAGAAAATCTTCAATTTGGAAGAAGTCTCTCCTTCAGAAAAAGTTAACAATAATTTAAAAGGGCTATATTCTACATAATCATAATCTCTAGCTGTGATTTCTGAAATGCAGAAATACACAGTTTTGTGTTCAAAAATATTATAGCATTATGCTGAAGATGATGGAGCTCCATTTTGGAAGTGTACTCTGCTGCATTCAGCAATTCATTGCTGAATCATGTTGCTGCTTCAAAGTCCATAGCCAGAGCTTTTTCAAAGATGCAATGTGGATGGATGTTTAGTGGCACTTTGTGGGTTTTTTGGCACGTACCCCATAGATCTCAGGCATGAGTCTGTAAGGAACCATTTGTGGGCCTGCTCTATAAAGAGGTATGCGTGATTAAGTGCAGAGATAATTATTTTTTTGAAAGCATGATGCTGTTTCACCCAAAACATACCTGATCTCTGCAGGACTATTATCAAAATCATTGTTTTGATTGGTGAGGTATTGTACATCAGTTATAGGCTGCTATACCATGAGAACACAGAGGTGCTTCATTTTCATTTTGCCTCCTTATTGTCTTTAATCAAAGGATTCCAAGGTGCTATTAAGTGTTACCCTTAGGAAGGAGACTAACATTATTATTGCTACTTTGCAGACAGGAAATATTGAGGCATAGAGGGTTCTGTGGATGTATTTGAGAATATGATGAAGCTGAAAAAGAATTTGGAATTACCAGATTTGGCTTTATCTTTGCATGTTTCGGTTTGTCTTAATTAAAAAAAACCAAAACAAACAAACAAAAAAAACCAAACCCAAAACATTCCCACTTTAATATACTTTCTAGTAAGTTGCTTCTCATAAAGCCTAGCTGGTTTGCTTGGGAAATGATCTCTGTGGTTGTAGAGTTTAAATGAGTTTGAATAAACTGAAGGAGAATGCAGCAGTAAGGAAGGATCCACTCTTTTAAATTTGGACAATCCAGCTATTTCCATTTCTAGTTAAGTTTCAAAGGCCAAGTTGTGTTATAAAACAGAGTTATTTTATTAAGAGTATCGTAAACTGAAGTGCGACCTAGGTTTGATAGAGTTGGTGCAAGTAAATGTTCTCAACTGTGCCATAGTTCCATTTAGTATGGAGAAAGATAAAACTAATGTTTTAGCAAAACATTTGTAGAAAAATACAGCTCTTAAAAAAATCTGAATGGCGGGCATTGTATTTAATTCCATGTAAAACCAGTGTGATGTCAATTGAACTGGCATCACCACAAAGAATACTAGTGCAAGGTTTATGGAGAATGTTAATGTCTTAAACTAATTAACATAATCTAACAAAATACATTACCTATTCTTACAGATATTGCCTCACTTATTTCCTTGAACATCATAGCCAGTACAAGCTAGTACGTAGCTAATACAACTCCTAGTACAAGAAGAATAGTACCATTTGAGTACAATTATACATTTCTGAGGAATGGGAGATCAGAGGAAAAACCCTACATACTTTAAAGATGGAGAGAAAAGATGTGTTAGGAGGGCCTCTTTTTTACTTCATGCTTTCTTGCATGTGTCTTCAATTTGGGGCAAACAAAAGAGTCCCTTGGTAGCTCTTGTAGCGTTGTTTTGTCATGTGAAGATACATGAGCAATGAAGTGAGCAAGAGAGGAGCAGTTGTGCTTAAATGGCGCAGCAGCAAGCGAAATGGATTCAGCTTACGTAATATTAAAAACTGAAAGCTGCTCCAAGATGTTCTGCAACTCCTCCCACAGATGAGCTATAGCTAGAAAAATCCCATTAAAAATAAATAAAAATAACCTTTCCCAAGGTGGTGAACAATCTTTAAAAACTTCTTGTTTGGTAGGGAGAGCATAATTCTGATGTTCTTACTGTATTGAATAAAACTCTCTCAATTCTTCGCTCTGATCTTGACAATTAGGGCAAGTCTTAAAACAAGATCTGTAGACAAACATTAGTCAAGGACTGTTGGCATAATAAAAGTGGCTTAAATAGGTGATTTCTTTAAAACCTTCTAAACTTGCTTGGCCATGATTTTAACTGTTGTGTCCAATCCTAAGAACTGTAATGAATCTTGCAAAATACATAGTCCTTTTGATTTGAGACTGTTGTTTAAGTTGTCTGGTATAAAGAATTTTTAGGTGAGGCATACTTTTTAAAGCCGTAGCCTAGCTTTTCTTTTTTAATTTGACAAAATCTGTTCCCTCTTCTTCTAGATTTGTTAGGCCTCTCCACAAAAATAAGGCAATGCTGTTTTAAGATAGGTTTAAGTAGGAAAATCTAGCCACATCTAGCAGTGTAATCCATTACGGAAGATAATCTGAATTTATCAAAAAGCTACTGAGTTAATGTTTTCGGGTTTTGTTGTTGTTTTTTTTTTTTTAAGAGAAGTCATATTAAAATTAGTGTAAGTAAGTTTCAAAGAGGATAAAAGTTTAGGCACCATGTTGTTGCTCTCCTGGCTATGGACTGATCAGCCTCTGAAGTCCTACTGCTGAAGTAGTCAGGGAAACCTCACTCCTTTTGATGACTGTTTTTAGGGAGTGGACTGACTTGCAGAAAATGTGTTAGCTAGTAATGATACTGCTAAGATACATGGTGATGGAAATAATTCTAAGAGGGAGAAAAATAATTTTAAAAGTTCAGCAGCTTTAACAACTTGATTTGCTGTTTTTCTTGTCAGAAGAAAAGGGCCTTTGGTAAACTATCGAGTTGACTTTTGGATACAAATTTTTGCTAAATAAAATGCTGGGCTCTATGTCAGTGATTTTTAGAAGAAATGGAACTGAGGTTCAAATAACGGAGCTAACCTAGAAAAAAAAAATAGTATTTTATAATTTTTTTTTCTGTTTTCCTACTAGTTTACCTTAAGCCAGGTGTGTAGTGTTGGGGGGAAAAAGTATGATTCAAACTACCTATGTTGAGGGTTTTCATTTATTCCTTGGGGGGAGAGTTCAGCTCTGTTGAAGCACATCTGGGATCCTGGCTTTTCTGGGTCATCTCCAGCGAGGATCGGAGAAATCATTCCTTGGTACCTATATGCAGCATTTAATCCATCACTGTGAGACATGGCATTTATTTTGTCACCTTGAATCCCTGCTGTTGCGTTGGATATGCTTTGCCCTGATTTGCGTAAGTGCTACTCTTACGCTGCACCCTCTTCTTCAGGCTGGTGTAGTGAGAGCTCCCCCTCCTGTCTCAAGCCCCTGTAACCACGGGCTAGGACGGAGCGATGGAGATGGATAGATTAGGGCCTAGGGATGGAGGAGAATAGAGTAGCATCAGTCCTGGCACTGGATTTTGAGTTGGAAAGCAGTTCTTTGGCAGCGCTCAGTGGAGTACCTCGGAGTAAAAAGGCTCAGTGAATGGGACCAGACCGTGCAGGGGGTG
The DNA here is from genome assembly GCF_000690835.1 of Fulmarus glacialis. Classification (NCBI taxonomy): domain Eukaryota; kingdom Metazoa; phylum Chordata; class Aves; order Procellariiformes; family Procellariidae; genus Fulmarus; species Fulmarus glacialis. Next base: position 290 of record NW_009206943.1, on the reverse strand, counting down.
CAGTGCCCTGGTCCAAGCTGACAGGACCTTTAGGAACCTAAGCTTCTGCAGCTCTTGCATCTGCGTGAGGCACACCAGCACCTTCAGGGACTCGAGGAGGAAGGCAGAGAGCTCAGGCAGGTGGTCTCCCGGAGCTGGTTGGGCTCGGCAGAAGAGGAGCTGATGCCACAGCAGCCCTCAGGGAAGAAGGCCGGCCAGGCTAGGCTGTCAGGGCTGCAGAGAGGATGGTGAAGGTGAGGAGCAGTGGCGGGAGCCGGGAGCCCGCCGGGGCCTGGCGCCGGGCGGGCAGC
>NW_009206942.1:0-1198 GCF_000690835.1 Fulmarus glacialis | reverse complement strand
AACCTTAACGATTCTATGATTCTATGACTTAGTCTTGTTTGTAGCGAAGATAAAAAAAACACTGCCACCACTGCCACTGCCATTCTGAGGCATTACTCTGCACAGGACTGAGTGTTTGTATTCCTTAAAGGGGAAAAAGCAATAACAATATTCCCAATGACTAATACAAGCTTATTCCCACTGCTGTGCTGGGTATGAAGGTGGACACAGCTGAAGAACCAATCTTCATTTCTTCAATATTATCTCTGTAACTCTGTTATTTAATATACAGAGATATAATGATTGAGCCGGCTCCCAAAAGAGTCATAGAACAAGCAACATTATATAATGTACGCAGTGTATGAAACTGTGCTGCCTTGTTGTGTGAAACACTATGTAAAGAAAATGAAAAGTGTAAATGTCAAGACTCGTTGACCACAACAAATGGGTATAAAATCACTCCCTGGACTTAAAAAGAAGTCTAGAATTAAATTCAGTAGTCAAAGAAAACTGGAAAGGAACTTCTCAGGTCATTCCTGCACTTTTGGAGAAGCCTAATTAAAATGTGCACGCATAGCAAGTACTGTCTCTTTACAGCTGTTTGCAGCCCTCTACAGAACCTCTACTTAGGAGGCAGGCTTTAGCATGTCCCATGCCTCATAAAGCATTTTTTCCTTCAATTTTGTTTCTTTTGCTTTCATTTGAGTACTTGATGCATAAAAAGTAGCGAAATTAGAAAGTACAGCAAGCAGTGTATGTATATAGAGGCTTGAACGACTCCTCTTCCCAACAACAAATGGCAACCTAACATGGCAATTCACAATACTAAGGTGAATAACAAAGACTTTCTAAATTTCTATCAAAGTGAAAACTAAACAAATATGCCATCCACTCTGGTCAGTGAAATCCAATTTCTACCCAAACTGTAACACTGAAATGCGTTCAATCTGAATCAATATTAAAATCCAAAAGGTACTAGCACTTCCAGAATAAAGTGAAGAATATCTTGACATAAGGAAACTAAGACAATTTTTATCTGTATTCAAGAAATTGTGAGAAATCAGCAAAGTCCCTTCAAACCAAAATGGAAATAGTGAGAAAAATGTCAAATACACATCCTGAGCAATTCCTCCTTTCAAAATAAGAACATGAATTTTTTCTTCCTTCCTACTGAAAACATGCACAATCTATGGTTACAATTTAATTATTTATTATTAAT